>NC_056733.1:1788054636-1788147136 GCF_019279795.1 Protopterus annectens | reverse complement strand
ATTATGCACATACATCTCACTCTGTTACTGTACACACTCTGGTCACAGCTTGACAACATGGGGGTGTAGATAGGACATATTTGGCTTATTACTCTCCTAACAGTTTGGGAGTTGCTATAATGACAGGTTTGTTCACATAGATGTTGGACAATCACTTGTATTCCCTGTTTGCTGGCTAAACATCTGGGATCATCCCACAAACTTACCAGGGGGACAGGGGGACATGCAGCAGATATGGACCCATATACTGGACATTTTGGTCTCATCTGTACAGTTGTGGGGCATGGTTCTGTATGCAGCCTACTTCCACTTCCAGGATTCAGACCATGGCTGTGTCTGCTACAACTTAAACACTGTCCATCAGAGTTGTGTGTGCTATATAGATATTGCTGTATATCTCCTATCTGCTTTCTGACTTATAATTCTCCTGTGCTTTTGCATTCTGACCTTGTATTACAACACTCTTATACAGATTTCCTAGACAGTTATATATTGTAGGACAGTGAGGGCGACACTGATGAGTAATACCTCATTATTCAGAGCAACTGCATCACTCACAATGCCATACAATACCAATGTAAACAGTACCAGTACAGGGTATCATTCTTGTATTTCTGGGCACAGTGTTCGTATCTTGTAAAAAGTATGCTGAGAATAAAAATAGATCGATGCAGTAACAAGTAACTGCTAAGAAAAGCAAAAAAGTACTAAAGCTATCACAACTGAAGGTAAAACAATAAACTTTAATGCACACAAAAGAGAGTAAGCACTTCTGATGAAGCGGTGAGTGCACACCATGAAAGCGCTTACTCTCTTTGTGTGCATTAAAGTTTATTGTTTTACCTTCAGCTGTGTTAGCTTTGGTACTTTTTTGTTTTTCTTAACAGTGTTCGTATCTGACAGACCTGTGAGAGAAATGTTTGTTAACACTACCTGATTGTTGCCACACACAGTACCAGATTCCACATTACTGTTATGCACATACATCTCACTCTGTTACTGTACACACTCTGGCCACTGCTTGACAAGATGGGGGTATAAATGGGACATATATGGCTTCTTAGTCTCATTAGGTTTTGGGGAGTTGCTAGTGTGCCAGCTTTGTTCTCATAGATGTGTGTCAATCAGTTATATTTCCTGTTTGCCTATACGTCTGAGATCATCCCACTGATTTCCCAGGGTGACAGGTTGACAGGCAACAGATATGGGCCACTTTACTGGACATTCTGGAATATCTGTACAGTTGTGAGGTATGATTTTGTATGCAGACTACTACCACTGGCAGGATTCGAAACGTGGTTGTATGTGCTAAAAAACAACAGTTCACATCTCAGTTGCATGTGCTATTTGGGTTCTGCTGTCTGCATTTTCTCTGTTTTCTGTCTCTGTGTCTCTCATTTATACTAAATGGCATCTTGTGATTATACCAGTAATATACAGGCATTCCTACACATTCTATTTATGGTGCACGGTGTGGGTAATGATTAATACAACAGTATTATTACATGATTGCAAATCTACATTACCATATGATACCAGAGTATACACATGCAGTCCAGCAGGTAGGCCTTGGTTGTCAGGCTATTACATTTTTATTTACATACAAAGTATATGAGACTCTTCCTGCCATATTCTCTGGTGTATGCAGTACTTGCCTTAAACGATACAGGTTTTAAACAGGCAAGTCATTTACTAATACTTTTAAATTTATTTCCTGTGACAGTAAATGCGAGAGCACTACTGACCTGCCTCATGTTGCAACCTCTCCAAGCGACTTCCATGGGCCTCCTGGTTTTCATTCCACTCACTTGCAGCTGTGGAGGACATAAGAGGAATATTTAGCCATACCTATCCATGATATACATGAGCTGGCAATTAATACACACATGGTGGGGTGATACTTACACACAGCTAGTACAGCCCCGCCATTCTAGCCTCTTGGATCTACTGTTTCAAGAGGTCCCGCTTCAGGTTGGCATAGTGATGCCTGACCTGCTCACCAGTTCAGGGTATGCCAGTGGCACTGGTGAGGTCATGAGTGAGATGGTCCCAGGCTTCCACCTTATATTTGCAACCCAGGTATTGGCCCTGAGCAGTCTCTGGTCATGGTCTTTGACAAGGAGTCCTGCCATGAATCTGGACTCCTGGATGCACCAGCGCTGCGCCTGAAAGTGCACACCCTCTCTCCTTCCTGACATAGTGCCTGCAAGGGAAGCTTCAATCAGTTATGAGATGTATTCCTGCCTCCTGGGTTTAAGTAGGGCTGATCTTCCACATGTTTTCATGATTGGCCAGTTTTGAAAAGGCTAAGCTATGGGCACACCTGCTTACCCTAAGGTTGGCATGGTTTAAAGGGATATAACACTGGGCACATTGAGTTAGCTGGCCTACACATTGCTTACACCTCCTAAACTGGCCTGTGCAATGTTTAGCATTGCTTACATTTGACTTTGCATTATATTACCCTTTTGGCATTGATTTATTATTCATTGCATCTTATATGTATGCCTGGTATCCATGATTCATGTGTACGTACACTGTATGGGGTCCTTGTGTTTTATTGGGGACTTCAGCACTCTTTTACAATTACACCTGACTTCTGGGCTTACTGCTGTACTCCAGTTCACATATTTATGTTATGCAGTGGGTTATGGAACATATGTCTGTATACTGATTCCTTTCACAGGTTCAGTTTGAATTTACTATAGTGAAGACTTGCTTTCTGATACCTCATTCTTCTGTACTGCTGTGATGGCTTGGTGGTTAACTACTGCAGTTATAGTGTATAGAGTCCTGGGTTCAAGACCTGCAAAACTGTTTACTTTGTTGCTGGGCAGAACAAGGGCCATTGGATACAGAGTGATTAAGGCACTTTTGAGCATTTGTAAGTGGATTTGCGAGAGGGTAAGTAATGCTAACCTTGGGTTACATATGCTTATAGAGAGCTTGTAAATTGTTTAACCTGTGTGCATATTGCTTACTTCCATGTAAATGGGGTTAAACTCACTCACTAGTGCTTACATATACTTACTACTGCTTATTGGTGCTTAAACCTGCTTACTAGCGCTTTAATTCATTATGACACTGACATCTCACATGTGCATTTACTGAAGTACTCCAGTTCATAAATATATCTTATTTAGTGGGTTATACAACATAAATATTACTCATAACGTGCTTTGCCATGGGAAATGGAATGTGTTGCAGTGGGGCTTGAACCGCGAATGGCTGCTTGTAAGGCAAATGCTCTGCCCACTACACTATTGCTATGCTGCTTCATTTGCATATGTCTTCCTTGTTATCCTCTTCAGCCATTTTAGCTGCATTAACCATAGCTAAGCGATGGGCACACCGGGGCACCTACAGTTAGCTTTAATTGGATTTTAAAATAAAAAAATAAAGGTTTTTTTCATTTATTTGGTGATTACTTGCTTTTGTACATGAGGGGGAATTTTGGTGGGGATATGTGGACACCTATGAGCGGTCTCGCTCATTTCTTACCCATTTCTGCTGTTCTTCATTGCGGGTCATGTATATTCTGAGAGCTCTGCTTTCAGACATGCCCCCTGCACTCTTACATGCGCATAGTAATGAGGCACACTGCCATCCTGCTCCTAAACAGTGCCTCCGTGCAGGACTAAGCTAGTCCTGCATGGAGGAATAGTAAATCTGGCTGTTTGTCCTGTGGCAATGAATATAAAAAAGTTATAGGGAAAACTGTAATGCACATGCGATCTGTACTGTGCTTAGGGATGTGTTAACACAAGATGTATTAGAAATTGATACTTTTAATTTTTGGGTGTTTCAGAAGCTAGGATATGTAGCTGGCATTTCTAAGATTCCATAGTATAGTAAGTACCTCTAGTTACTCACACACACAAACACACCCACACACACACACACACACACACACACACACACACACACACACACACACACACACACACACACACACACACACACACACACACATAAAACTAAGGGTGGTATTCATATTTATACAAATGCAGTAGGGTTATCTGTGATATTTGTGAGTGGGTGTAGGTATGCCTCAGTTCCTAGAGGCCATTTATAGCAATGTACAATGCCTGCAATTTAGTTTAAGCAAATTAGGTATAATGAGATGAAGATGAGAAACTGTGTAAAGCGTCATGTGCTAATGAAGTGTTCTTGCATTTTATTGTCCAATACCCGTGCTGTATGCACATACAATGTCACAAGCAATGTTACACCTCTGATCTTTACTTTGCAATCCATGAGTATGCCCCCAGCACTAAATGACACCATTTTCCTCATCAATCTCTTCAGTTGTTTAACCATGTACACACAAGCACTAAATGACATCAATTTCCCCATCATTCCTTTCAGTAGTTTGACCATGTTTGCAGAAGCACTTAAATGGCAGCATTTCCCCTTTGATCCCTTTAGCAGATTGTCCATTTATACATAAGTGGTATATGACATCAATATAAACTTAAATCCCCAACAATCCCTTTAGTAGTTTGACCATGTATGCACAGGCACTAAAATGCAATAAAACATGTATTGAATTGAAATCAATAACCGTACCTGCTTTTAAAAAGTATGGTAGTAATTATTCATTTTTTCCCCTTCCAGTCAACTAATTAATTTGCTAACTCCCATATTCCCCAGATAAATTGGCGTTTACCTTTTGCATTCAAATGAGGTCCTTTTACATTTATTTCTATGAATTGTAGTAATATAAAAATGTGGAATACCCCTTATCCTCATAATAGCTCTCACTCTGTTATGCCTTTAGCATGGCACACGTTTGCCTTAGGGAGGTGTGTTTACTAAAACACCTCCGTATTTCTGTAGTCATTATGAATGATCACAACTGACCTTATTTGCTTAAGGATGTATGGATGCTCTTCGTGGATAACAGCTACAAACTTATGGAGGGCAAGACTATAAATATCACCCTAAGACTCTGCCAATGTAGCCTTGTGTTAATATTTGAGATTCTTATACCATAGGTAATTTTTAATTTTCTTGGGTATACTAACAGGCTACATAGAGATGACTGTCCAGACATTGTTTTTATGTTTACAGTGGATGCAGTTTTGTTACACACACATATATCACAGAGAGAAGGTGTAATTTGTATTTTGCCTAATTTAATACTGAATAGCAATTTTTTATATCTCATTCTAGAGTTTTTAAAAGATCAGTGAGGTTGCAATAGGGCCATAAGTAGACAGTGCATATTTGCAGTAATGAAGGACTGTTAGAAAGTCATATGTCTGCAAGAAATTTTCACTGTGAGGCTTCTGAAATTCTTTTTTTTGGCAATGATACATGTGTGTAATATACATAAAACATTCTAGAGAACAGGTTCACCTAATACCAATATGTGGAAAGTTCTGTTTTACAAGTCTTCCTTCAAATGATTGTTGAAACAGCATTAATTTGAATAATGCAATAACGCACACTACAAAAAAAAAATAAATAAATACATAATTCAGAGGTATTGCCATGTCATATGAACTGCGCTTGGTCTTCTGGAATCAGATTGTGACATTTCTGAAAGAGACATTGGTGAGTAAAACAATGGCATAGGCATGAAACTTTGGAATACAAAACCCCAAGACAGACATATTACTTCTTCACAGCTTTATTCATAAGTTCTCAAAATCCTACTGGCCACATTGCTTTCTTAATGGTGTACTACTTCCTCTTTTTGTTAGAAAAATAAAACTGTATACCTTTCATAAATTATGTGAAACACTTATAGAAAAGATTAAAAAAATACGTCTACAAAAGACCAAAAAAATGTCTACATAAGCTAGTAGAAGAAGAAGAAGAAGAAAAGAAACACCATAATGGCCAACTAACAAAAAATAATGGAACCTATCACTGGACCATCATACAAATACTTAATATTTATGAATCTGCTACAAGAGCTTGCTTGCTATTAGCTCATGACACATTGCTTGCAGCAATTGCTTGAAAAGGCATGTGATGTGCTTTAACTCCCAGTAACTTTATCTTACTTAACTATTTAGTTCTCCCAACACCCAACCCTATTAAACTGTATATCTTTATAACAGCCCTAGCTCTAACCTTGAAACTCCTACTTAGTCCCTAATTCAAGTCTTCATTCCTAAACCTACACCTCCACCTCCCCAAACCTAAAGTCCCCAATCCCTCACTAACACTAAACTCCTATCCCTCAAACCTAAAATCCCCAGTCCCTCACTAACACTGACCTCCTATCCCCCAAACCTAAAACCCTAGTCCCTCACTAACACTAAACTTCTATCCCCCAAATCTAAAATCCCCAGTCCCTCACTAACACTGACCTCCTATCCCACAAACCTAAAACCCTAGTCCCTCACTAACACTAAACTTCTATCCCCCAAATCTAAAATCCCCAGTCCCTCACTAACATTAAATTCTTAGCCCTGCAAAACTAAATTCCTCCATCACTCATTAATTCTAAACTCCATTTCCATGCTCACTCCCTAATCCTAAAATATTTCTTCCACTCTATAAAACTTAAACTTTCTTCCTGCTCCTTAACCGTAAAACTGTCTCCTTATTACTTAAAACTTCCCCTCCCACTCCCTAACTCCAAAATCTCCTGCCCACTGCCTTCCAGCAGCTGCTTCACATACTTAGTTTAAACTCATTATGTTCGGGTAACATGTAGCAGCTGATTGCTTGAACTCATATTTGACTTTGAGCATGAGAGACAGCCTGAGGGAGATAAAAGATGTTTGAATCTCTGGCTTGGAGACAGTGGTCTTTGAGCACTTGGCAGCAAAATGTTCCTTAACTCATTGCCTCCAATAGAACTCTTGAAATTTGCAATATAACTTCAAGTGGGCTAAGCCTAAGCTTCTTTTTACAGAATCAAAGTATATCTTCTCATTTCAAACAAATGTACTTATCTCTGGAACCACAGGTGTTACTAAAGTAGTGTACCTGGTAAAGTCTTCGATACAAGCCATTTTTATAGTTGTAATATTCTTTATGTTCTAGGTTTCAAACTAGATTTGATAAGTCACAGTAAACATAGCAACTATTAAGTTTGTAAAATTTTGTAAACAATATTTCAGCAACCACTCAAGTTGCACAGGTACTGTTAGTAGCATTTTATTCATCCACCTGAGAGCTTTCATGTGAGGCTATGCAGTTCTGTCTGCACTACATGGTCATTGGGATATTTAGGAAAATGTGAAATTTATGGCAATATAAATAAATATTATATGAAAAATAATTAATATCTCCTTACGTACATTAGTCAGAGGTCAAACAATTGTCTGCTGCATATGTTTTTCTTTAAATATATATTTTTCATATGTAATATTTAATGGCATATGAGAGTGTATTGCAGCAAATTGCTTGCGGTTATGAATTATTTTTCCCCTTGCACTCTGACCCAGTCAACCTGCAATTTCAGGTCTTGTAATTATTGCCATATTTTGCAACCTTTATTAATCATAGTTTAAGTTACTAACCTGCACAGCTCATTTCTGATTGCATACTTCATTTAATAATCAGTCTTTGTTGTCTCGTGTTCTCTGAACTGCCTCCTGGCACCTCTACAAATCTCTTGTGCTCTTTCTTGTATAATCTATATTTCTGTCTACCATGTTTATAGTAAATTCTGCATTATCTCTGACCATTTCCATTTTCTGCCTCAACCTATGAGCTCCAGTCTGCTCCTCTAAATAGTTAATGAAACAAGTGTCAGACACAATGTTTGTATATTATCTGTTGTGGTGCATGTGATCCGATAATCTTTACTCTGTCTCTGTCTCTCTCTCTCAAATTAATTTTATCTAGTGCACTGTGAAAAATGTGCAGTCAGGTTTCCCTAAAGCAATAGAAGTGTAAATGCTGACCTAAAATAGATGTACTAGAAATACTTTCACTGAACTACAGGCTCTTATACAGCCTAAAGAATGCATCTTTAAAGAGATGATTTTAAAATAACTGCTCCCATTTACAGTAAACATTGATTTCAGAAAGTGCAAAGATACCACAGGTGTTTCAATCATATTTATATTTTGTAACAACCTGAGCTGTATCTTTCTGTGATGCAGATTCTGTATAGCTTGAGAAAGGAGTCAGTATTAATACAAATAAAGATTAGGATTAAATTATTGACTATGACCTGTCTCGATGCTACAGTAGATGCAAGCACATCAGCACCCGTACCTGATGAAGCAATATATTGGTTGGCATCTAACATAATGATTGAGTTAACTATGTTGGGAGCCTAGGTATAGCCTACAAATAAGCACATGATGATTATAATCACTCTGATATAACACTTTGTGATATCTCTCAGTTAATAAATCTTCCTATGATGTCTGACATCACATTTGGGATACAGAGTATGTGCCCATAGATATGGATATTAATCTGTCCTAGTAGTCATGTAGTCAAACTCACAGCTGGCTCAATAAGTGACTATATACCAACACTTGCAATATGACATTTTGATAAAATTCACAACTTAAAAAGTTTTGTTACACTGGAAATATTGGGAGGTTTAAGCCAGATATCTTTATGCAAGTAGTGAGATCAGTTAATTGTCTTTATTTCATTGCTTTTTGGTAATACTGTGCAGCTATTCTATACAAACTTTATGAATCTTTTGCGTAGTATGGCCCACCAGCATAGTTGTCAGCTGCACTTGATTTTGCACACAGTCTCTGATTCTGCCTCGTATTTTGGTCTACTCCTCATAAAATGTGTTGTTTTCTGGGAAATTGCTGAGAACGGCAGTTACTTAACAATGACAAGTGTTTTAGTTTAAGAATTCATAGCCTTTAGAAAATGCATGCTAATATAAAACATTTTATTCAGTTTACTTTTATATAAGAACATTATATTAAAGTTTATCACTGATTTTGGGCCCTTGTCACCATTGTTTTTTTTTTTGGGGGGGGGGCTTTGGTTCCCATTTCTTAAGCTAAGTGGTTGAGAACCCTGCTCTCCTCACATAAAATATAAGTTTGACTTGGATTGCTTTGATTAAGAATGTGATATCCCATACACATATCACCTCTGGTCTAATATTATTAAACAAGGTATTTTGATGATATTACAAAATAAAGGGAAAAATTAACAAAGCAAAGTTGGATAAACATAGCCGAAAACAAAACTACTACCAAGGATAACTGTACACCATGCTTTATAATCTACGGGGTTCTGTAACTGTATTGATTTGCTACTAAATCAAGAACATAGGCATGTGCTTCTGTTTCCAGTTAGTTAAACTGTGGGGAAATTGTCAGTAATAATGGTTCTCCAGTCATTGAACTCTGTCAAGTGAATTATGCCTGGTGTATCTTTCCTTATATCAGAAATCATCTCATAGAAAATGGCCAGTCTTCTCCATCCTTAGTGTTACATCTAATCAGAAGAGTACACTTGTCATAAACTAAAACTGAGGTGAGTATCAGTGGAAAAACTTTCACCAGAATTTCTAAAGCTCTATGTATCAGTTACTGCCTACCAAGTTACAATTTTGAGCAACAGTCCTATTATGGAAGGTATTCCTTCATTTATTAATGCACCTAAATAAGGGTTGTACATCAGTGGCCCAGAAAGAGCACTACTCTATTTCCTTATGGCCTCCTTCTTCAAGAAAAAGGTGTGCTGTCAAGTATTACATTACTTGAACAATTACATTCTAATTGCTGAGACATAGCATAGCTTCAATGCTGTTGATTTGAAATCTACCCAACTAAATATTTATAAATCCAGAAAAATAAATGGTAGGTGCTGCAAAACAACACTAGTAACCTAGAAAACAGCACCAAAAACGATGACAATAGTCTCTTTGACTTGAATCCATATACTTTATTGCCACAGGATAAATAAAAGCCATAAAACATGATAGTTTAGCACTTTCATCAAATGAACATTGACTTCATCAGAACAATTAGGCAAAAATATTACTCAGTTTAAATACCAACAGGCCACTACTGATAGGACAATAAAGGTGTCATTCAAACCTAATAAAGATTTAAAAATATATCTACAACAGTAACTTCAAAATTTATATTACAAAAAAAGTTCATGTATGTTTTTTGATAAAAACACAGATTTATAAATAAATAAGTACATGTTAAGTCATACACCTAATGAAATGTTAAATGTGGAAATTACTGAAATTTAAATATATAACTAACTAACTTTAAATATATAAATAACATATCAAATCTTAGCTGCCCTTTCCTTTAAAACTGGTGTGATGGAAACAAAATAATTAATACCAGGGTATATATTAGCTACCAATCGCAGTTGCCATATCTTTCCTTTCTTACATAAAATATTTTTCCAGTCACACCCTCTTTGATTTATTTGTACCTCATCTATTATAGCAAATCTAAAACCACTAAAATTGGCACATAGCTTGCTATGTCTATATAGGGCATTTGTTTCTTTTTTGGTTTTTATATCATATAAATGCTCATAGATCCTTAATTTCCATGCCCTCTCCATTTTGCCAATATAAAAAACAGTACAGGTATTGCATTTAGCAAGATAAACTATTCTTCTGGTGCCACAATTACCTTTTTAAGAAATATCTTGCTGTTAGCATCGTTAGATAAAATGACAAAAGGGTTCCTGCAATATGTAAGTACACTGATTACATCTTCCACAAGCTCTAGTTCCCATATCACCCTTCAAGGAGGGAATTGGTGCATGTTTTTAAAAGTAACTTCGATAATGAGATTCTTTCCAATAGCAGGTACCTGGATGATACGTTTATCTTGTGGAAGGGTACACCTGACAACATCCCCCAATTTATTGATTATTTAAACAACAGTACCCTTGTTTTAAGTTTACATACCAACTTGACACTTTGAAGATGAGCTGTTTTTACACACTCATCATCAAGGATGACAAGTGTTTTAGGTCTAAAGTATTCCGCAAACACACCTTTTGCAATTCTTACATTTTGACAGCCACCATCCATTCTTTCAGAAGAAGGGAATAGTAAAAGGACAGTCTATTTGGGTAGCAAGGATGACATCACACAAGGAGGATCTATATTATGAATTTCATTTTTTGAAATCTATGTTTTTAGAAAGGGGCTATCCTGTTGAATTAGTGACTAAAACCCTTCAAGCAATTTTAGATGGATGGGGTGTTAAATATAAGCCCTTGCTGGGTCGAAAAATAGTGCACAATACTGTTTCTAACCATACTGAAATGAACACACAAATAGATAGATGTGACTTTTCACAGGCATGTGTGATACAATACAGTTCCTTTTATCAAGGTATCAAAAATATTCTGTACAAGAATTGGAATATATTCAAGGCGAATAATGAAATTTATAAATTGGTTGGAGATAAACATATTTTTTCAACCAAGATTGGTAAAAATTTAAAAACTATATTGGAAAGTAATCAATCAAGTCAAGCCTTGAAGGGTAATATGGGAACTAGAGCTTGTGGAAGATGTAATCAGTGCACTTACATATTGCAGGAACCCTTTTGTCATTTTATCTAACTATGCTAACAGCAAAATATTTCTTAAAAAGGGTAATTGTGACACCAGAAGAATAGTTTATCTTGCTAAATACAACACCTGTACTGTTTTTTTTATTGGCAAAATGGAGATGGCATTGAAATCAAGGATCTATGAGCATTTATATGATATAAAAAACAAAAAAGAAACAAATGCCCTATATAGACAAAGCAAGCTATGTGCCAATTTTAGTGGTTTTAGATTTGCTATAATAGATGAGGTACGAATAAATCAAAGAGGGTGTGACTGGAAAAATATTTTATGTAAGAAAGAAATGATATGGCAACTGCTATTGGCAGCTAACGTATACCCTGGTATTAATGATTTTGTTTCCATCACACCAGTTTTAAAGGAAAGGGCAGCTAAGATTTGATATGTTATTTATATATTTAAAGTTAGTTATTTATATATTTAAATTTCAGTAATTTCCACATTTAACATTTCATTAGACATATGTCTTAACATGTACTTATTTATTTATAAATCGGTGTTTTTATCAAAAAATATACAAGACATGAACTTTTTATAATATAAATTTTGAAGCTACTGTTGTAGATATATTTTTAAATCTTAATTAGATTTGAATGACACCTCTGTTGTGCTATCAGAAGTGGCCTGTTGGTATTTAAACTGAGCAATATTTTTGCCTAATTGTTCTGATGAAGTCAATGTTCATTTGATGAAAGCGTTAAACTATCATGTTTTATGGTTTTTATTTATCCTGTGGCAATAAAGTATATGGATTCAATTCAAAGGGACTAGTGTCATCGTTTTGGTACTGTTTTCTGGGTTACTTAATATTTATAAAGATGTTGAGACACTTTTCTTAAAACCATCAAAGACTTTTAATAAAGTTAATCATATTGTACAATTAAATGTTTTCTCTAGTTATAATCTGTCTCTCAGTGCCATCACATATTTTTTATAATTGGTACCAGTCAGTAAGTTTGGAATAATGCAGTCTCACCCTGCATTTCTCACTCTCACTCTCAGTAGGTGGATTGGACACTCTAAGTTGGCCATTGGTGTGAGTGTACATGCAAGTGTGTGTTGTAGAAGAACCACTGTGGTAGGGCTAGTCACCTAGCGGTTGCCACTGTTGATGTGACACCATGACCCCCATGTGCAAATTGGGAGAAAAAAGGGATTGTGGATGGATGAATGGAGCCTTATTTGCATGCTTCAAGTGTTTACTGAAGGCTCATTGTCAAGTACTCTTATACTTTGTCTTTGTTAATGATGTTATAAATCACAGTGAAACTGTATATCCTGACAAAGCAAATAACCTCCTTATTGATACTAATTTGGTAAATGCTTACTACACCATTAAGTCTACCCTTGCCTCATTTCTGTCCTTCCTACATCTAGTGATCTCCAGGACAACACTGATGCAGATAATCGTATAGGTGCCTGCACTGCTCTCTGATTGTAGGATATCGTTTACTTTGAAAACAAAGCTGAGAAGGTCATACCAGGCATCCACCTTCCTGAAAGGTCAAGAGAATTATTCAAAGAGCGTCTTCTTTTTATGACTGCAGGAAATGGATCATAACGTTGCCTTCCTTTGCACATCAAGCAGGCCCTCTACATGGGGCAATACCATCAGTAGCAATGTCCATGAATGTATAGCAAACCAGTATGCTGGCATGAGATTCATTCCCTACATGGGACTTTGAATCATGTGCAGAACATCCTAGTACTGCATAGATGTGCACAATGTATACACACACAACACACACACACACACACACACACACACACACACACACACACACACACACACACACACACACACACACACACACACACACACACACACACACACACACACACACACACACACACACAGGTTGCATGCATGAGTCATGATGCACAGCATGTTGCAATAAGTCCAGCTTGAACATTTTCTGATGGAAGGTGTTGCATGATGTACTGTACTTTCTGGACTGGACTGGAACCAAAGTCCTCTTAAGACACAAAGTTTTGCTTGCTGTTTACTGCTGAATCAGAGACACAGAGCTTTGTATAACTACATCTTGTTTAAAGCACCAAGCCTTGCAAATTGCACATTGATAAAGAAATATATTTTGCAGCACAATACTATTTTACTGTAAGCATAGTTACTAATACATAACTTATTTTTATAACAAACAAAATGTATGACTGTAGTTTACAAATTTAATGTACAAAGTTTTTTCTTCACAACCAATATAGATAATGCCTTTATGGCATTCCATTCTCCATTTACCTCAGAACCTAAGTTCCTACATACCTCTAACAAAGCTGACTTTTTAAGAGTCTACTTATACTGTGCTTCTCACGCACTTAAGATCCTGTTTTTTGTTTTGGTATCTTTTTTGGGCTTTTGTAGGAAATCACGTAATGTCTGTTTTTAGACTTTTCTATTGTCCTTCTATGAAACCATTTACTATTTACTTGTAAGCACTTCTGCTGATATGAGAATGCACACAATATTTGCCTTTCAGAATAGTTTTCTGCTGATTCTATAAAAAGCCACGTACACTCACAGGAGTCTGAAAGGAAACATCTGTGAGAATACAACAAACTGTTCTGCTGCTGATATTGAGAAAACATGTCTCTCAGGAAATATCTTGTGTCTATTAATAGATTTTCTTTGTTTTTCTCTTATCTTAGCCACAGCTATGTCACACAGCATGAATGCCAGTTTCCATTGCTAAGCTATACTCCTACATTAAAGCAAACTTTTTATTTTATGTTTTAATCATTCAGCATATTTACATCAGAATTAATTTCAGTCTTTTATTCACAGTCCAACACACACTAACAGAGCTAACCTTCATATAGCTAAAACAGTGATTGATAGACAAAGGCAAAATTTAGTCTTATTAACATAAAGTGCAAACTAATAATATCAGCAATGGGTATTACTATTATTCTTCTTCTTATTACTATTATTATTATTATTATGATTAGAATGTTTTTTATTGAAGTTTGGTTTGTGGTGATGTCTCTCTGTCCTTCTGTGGTTTTGTCATGCTCCTCTTATGGGTTGCTGTTCCTGCATCTGAGCTGTCCAGGGTGCTGAAGTACCGTGTATTGCATAATGATTTCTTCCCACTGGATGTAGGTGTTGCCTGCTGTCACATCTCCCTGTATTGTTTGCTCCACACGAACACACACACACACACACACACACACACACACACACACACACACACACACACACTTTCTTCTTGCATTGTTCAGAATAAAATTAACCTGCAATTCCAGACAAGTTTCCCTGTAGCTTTGTTATACATCCACTTCTGCATTTGAGAATATTTGTCATTTACCTATAATCTCTGAGGACCATACCTGGACTCATAACATCCAAGACCTGGTATGGAAAAGCTAGCAGCGGCTGTATTTTCTTTGAAGGCAGAGGAAGTTTGGCATGCCCAACACCATCCTCAGCAACTTCTACAGATCTACAATTGAGAGCATTCTCTCCCCCTCGATTACAGTATGATTCAGGAACAGTAGAATACGGGATTTCAAGGCTCTCTAGCGAGTAATAAAAACTGCACAAAACATCTATTGGAGTAACAATCCCT
Source organism: Protopterus annectens (assembly GCF_019279795.1). NCBI lineage: Eukaryota > Metazoa > Chordata > Ceratodontiformes > Protopteridae > Protopterus > Protopterus annectens. The sequence continues at coordinate 1,788,132,041 of NC_056733.1, read as the reverse complement.
GCATTGGTGGACATCTACAAAAGAGTTTTTAGGAGGGCCCAAAACATTGTCATGGACACTACCCACCCAGACACAAACTGCTTATACTGCTACTGTCAGGAGATGTCACAAGAGCATGGTGGTCAGAACAACCAGGCTGAAAGACAGTTTTATAGCTCAAACTATTAGACTGTTAAATGAAACTCATATATTACCTCTCCCTCCATTATTGTAGGTTGGTTCACATTTGGAGGGAAATGAGCTTTTTTTGCACAAATGCGCTGTTTTGTACAGTTATATATATTTTTACTGATATTGGTATTTATATTATTGTCTATTTGTTGTCTTGCATTACCTCTTTTTGTTAATTGCCATTGTTTTTATATGATACTGGAAGACTTGCAGAATAAGAATTTCATTGCATTTTGTGACCCTGTCTCTAGTAAATATGACAATAAAGTTGAATTGAATCAAATAATTCTGTAAAAAAATAAAAAAGAGCTTGTTCTGCAGCAGTCCCAACATAGTAAATAAACTCAGCTCAGAAGTTCAACTTATGAGAATCTATGGTGATGTGCATCCAGCATGTGCCACTCGGTTTACATAAATAACCCTTGTGATGTCAGAATGCCTCCATCTTTTTTCCCATGCGCTCAGTGGGCTCAGACAATTTTGCCTCTCAGGTGGAATTCATATGTTGATCTTGAAGGTTCTATCAAGTCTTGACTCTTTCAACACCAGTGAAGGCAATCAATTCACACCTCCCTGGCAAGTGCTACCAAAAGAAACACAAACCCTATCTCACCCCACCCCCACTACTCAATTCACTCCTCAGTTCCCAGTCAGGGAAGCATGATTAAACATTCAAACATATATAGACACTTCTTGAGACAGTATTTCATACAACCTGTTATTGTTCATGTAAAGGTAACAAATGTACCCACAAGCAACTTCTGTATAGAAATAGGTGTCAGTTGTCCTTCATGTGAAAAATACCTTTTGTAGATTCACAAATAGATGTTTTGTTTAGATTGCGGTTTTCCTGTTAATTTTGGAGAAAGTTACAAACAGGGGATACAAGGTGTTTTCACCGAAGATTTAAAACTAAGAATCCATTGCATACAACTTGTTACCCAATATCTTATATCAAAGTGTTACTTAAATATCTTCAGGTTAGGTTGGTAGTCTTTATTACATTTAGTCCATAAATCGAGATAGCAGAGTAAATGTAAGAGTAGGGGGAACACACTCAGTCTCTCACACACACACACACACACACACACACACACACACACACACACACACACACACACACACTTGCTTATCTCTACATCATTTCCTACACAAACACACACACACACACACACTTAGAAAAAACTAAAAAGTAAAAAAATGAAAATATATAAAAAAGATTTTTTAAAAAAGAATGCTTTTTATTGAGCCACTCTAAAAAATAAGGAAGAAGAATGAACACTTTTGAAAAAGAAACATAGACAAGTTGATTTCAGAAAAGCATTAGAGGTTGTTTTTAATGACTGTGGTAATGAGGTAGCAGAAGAAGTAACAGGAATCAGAAAAAACCTTGGATGCTTTTCTGAAATCAGCTTGTCTGTGTTTCTTTGGCAAAGTGTTCACTCTTCTTCCTTATTTTTCACTTTTTAGAATGATTCAATAAACGTATTCTTTTTAAAAAAATATATTTTATTTATATTTTTATTCCAAGGTTGCAAATCCATATTATATACACGGTGGTATACATTCATGTGTTAAGAGATATAGCTGTATTGTCACACACATGTGAATATCTTGGTGCTGACACTCCCCTGTAAAAGTTGGGTGATAATTACATACAGCTGAACCTTACTGTACTCAGTAATTTCAGGCAATTGATGCACAATAAAATGCCATGTATGTCTCAGGGAGACAAGCCAGCAAGCCAGTCAAGTCCCTATTCTGTAAGAGTTATACCACAACTGTCAGTTCTCCAAAGAAATTATGGTTTCACTGCTGCCACTGGTAGGGTGCATCCCATTTGGTTATGGGAGTTAAGTTGTCAAAAGCATGCACACTAAGGGGCATAGCATTTGCAAGATGAACATTATCACCCCAATATTGTTATGTATTTGTATTCACAGGGCATGCCACTACACTATGACATTTATTTAAGCTGGGGCAGAACAACAGGCTGAGGACAGTCCCCTTCGAGGGAGTGGTGATGAAGCCAACATACACATCACATCATATAATAGATTGGTACTGTATGTCACTCTCTTGGGTAGGCCTGTGCAAAGTGAAAAGGAAGGTACTGTAACCTCAACCCATATCATCTCTATAAAATGTAAAGTGTGGTGGTCTATCTTTCCAGACTGGGGTGCCACCACTTTGGCTAATAACATAGTGGGCCAGCAGGCGGCAGACAATTGAACTGCATTTGATATAGAAATACCCCTTGTGCAGTGAGATAGTGATTCAACAGAGTACTGTCCACTGTTATAGGCAATATCTGACATGATGGTGACCGTTGGACTCATCCAACAGATATGTGAGGCTGTATTCACAGCACAAGTCACAGCTACACATCAGAAACTGGGGATAGTTGGGGATGTTCCAGGCTTTGAGAGACACTAGAAGTCAGGACAATGTTATGATTAGGTTATGACTTGTCTTGTACACTCCAGGGAAAAACCAATGACTTTCATGGTTACCTCTTTGTGGGTGGTAGCCGTGCCACCATTTGTGTCCTGCACAACAATGTTGACTGTGACCATGGGTATATCTGCACCCATGATGAACTTTTGCAAAGCATACAGGCTGCACCTATAATATTTGTAGTTCTATCATGACTACACCAATGGAGAGGTCTACTACATCCCAGGGCCACTCAAGGAGGGGTACTTTGTGTCTGACCACTTTACAGATGCATCCATATAACTGTTGTAATAGTTATTGAGGGTACAGCTTATACATTGATACAGGGATGATGGCTAGCCTGTCTAATGTTGGTGTATCATCTTGTATAGCATGCAGTTTGCTATGGATGTCTGGAAAGTTGCAATGGGTACATACTGTAATGCCCCCAAGATGTAACTAAATGTTATAACTGCAATGTCAGCCTTACATGACACGCACTTTACCACATTTCTGGTTTAAGCATGAGAGATGTTATATCACTGTCTGTCCATGCCTTGTGGCATCCATATGAGTGTCGTCAGTCAGGGTTCTAGGGGTAACCTACATCACCTGTAATATTAGGTATGAGAGGGGAGAGGTTTGCAGGGACTAGTGTGGTATACATGCTATGTATGTAGTTGTGGATATGTGGGTGCAACCCTTTGCCTGTGTTTATCTAGAATGTGGTCCTGTAGAAAGTCTTAATGCAGTAGGCAGTGATAGAGATGACTGTATTTTATGTTACTTAACTGAATAAACTAGAGGAAACCTCAACAAGGTGTCTTTATTCTTCCCTTAGGGAGGATATCAGAAAAAAATAGAGCTGTAAGATACAAATGTCAGCTTCTCCATTGACATGCTAAAGAACAGTATTTCTAAACTTTCAATGACACTTCTGCAAAAATGTTACATCATTCTGGATACTCCAGGAAATGGTATCAGCTCAAAGTTTCTCCTTCAATTTTCATTTCTGGAAACTGCAAAAAGCTGGTTTGACAATTTTTAAAGTATCATCCCAGCAACATCACTGTAGATCCAAAACCACTAGATAAGTAATCTATAATCCAATGTCCAGTCCAAAATAAGACCAAGTCAGTTAAAATCCTAATTATCTGCAGCATAATGGAAGGCATCTCCCACTTGCATACAGGAAAGCTATCCTGTATCCACAAAGGTGGACACTCTTCATCTATATTTAGGGTCACCCCCTGTCACTCTTCATGCAAGACAGTCCCTATTTGGTGAGTTGTGTCTTGCAAAGAAACATGAAAAATGGCAACTCTCCTGAGTTTTTCAAGACAAGAAATGTTATCTAATTTCCTCTAATTCTTGACTAAAGCAATCATTTTTGTATCTGAAGCACATTATGATGAAGTGAAACAATACAAAACAACTCAAGTTCTACAAAATACAGCTTTTATTTTGGGAAAATTGTCATAACGTTTGCACTAGTCATGAATATGGTCTGTCTTGCAAAATGTCATGTTTCTATAAAACCTGTCTCATTTTGGGCAATCAAAAATGTGGAAACATATCTTTATCCTGTTGCAGACTGCATACCTCTTAACTGTACAGATTTTTGCAGAATATCCAGATTTTTGTCTCATATTTTTGATCTTTTCCTCGTAAATTTTGTGATTTTCTGACAAATGACTTAGACAATTTGAGGATTGAAGCCAGTAAATAATAATATACATTTATTACATTACATTTCAGACTTTATATCCTTCAGGAAAATACATGCTAAGACAAATCCTGTTATTCTAGCAACTTTCTAAGTGTATTTTATTTTTGGGCCTTTGTCCCCCCATTCTGTCAGGCTTTGTCCAGATTTTTTGACCTGGGTTTGAGAGGTATGTTGCAGAGTGATATTATTACTTAAATGAAACTTAAAAAAACACACAAAGACAAGTAATTAGATAACAACTAAACAATTTTCTGAGTACCAATCATCAGAATTGCTGGACTAGCCATTTATCTAATAGGCTGGCCTGGTAAAAGCTCCACAGACAAACTGACAGCAAATACAATCACTACATATATTAGTGTGGTACTGGTACTGGTTCTGGTACTGGTTCTGGTAGTGGTACTGGTACTACACAGACAAAGAGGCTTTCCTAGAATATAAAATATGACATTTTAGACTAGGGCATATTTGCATAAACAAATTGGCTTTCTTGTCAAATGGCCAAACATTTGACTATTGGATTGGAAAATCTATAATAGATAAAAAACAGAATAATTTTTTAAACTGGCTCAGCATTCTATTAAATAATATAGAAACACATTTCAGACAATGGGTTCTGTCAGCTAAAAGAGGGTACAAATTAGTCATGACAATTCCCTTTCCTGGTTCCTCATTTTTAAGCCTTACTAAGAGCTACCTCATGTCTATGTTCTCCATCAGTCCCAATCCTAATATAAGTATTGCCTTATTATGTGTATGATTTTCACTGTTTATGATATTCCCACAAAATCTTATAGAATAAATTATTTCCACTGGCAGTGATAAGCATCCCTAAATGAAGACATCTGAGAGATTAATTTCAGATTAGTTGCACTAACATGTTAAATTCTTATATACGCAAGTGGTAGAAATAGTAATGTTATTGTAAGACCACATTCTATAGAGACTATGTAGGTTGACTGAAACACCACATTACCACCATTTGATAAAGATCATTTATTTTTTATATTGTTTCATATTCTAAAAATACATTATTCCCACTTTGTTCCCAATACAGTGGATCAGCACTTATTTTCCTACCGCAGCTTTTTATAAATTCCAAATGTATTCGGTTCACTTTGGCCTCCAATTAACAAGCTTGACTATTCTTTTAAGACTTTTCTGAAAATTAAAATTACCCTGTATCCATCATTTTCCCAATAACTTGCTTTATACTTTGCAGGATCAAATACATGCCACTACCTGTCCTGGCAGCCAACAGGCAGAAAGTTTTGAATGTCTTCCTGTATAGGGCACTAATTGATCACAGAACACACATGCTCACTCAGTGACACTTTACATGTACTTCGATGGGCAATTTGGGAAATCATTAATCAACTTATCACATGTTTTTAGAAGGAGGGAGGAAACTGGATCCACCCAGCAAAATGCATGCAAACATAGGGACAACATGCAGGCTCCACATAGAAAGCACTACAACTGAGAATCAGACTGGCAAAATTCTATTCACGTTGCGATTTTGTTGACCTCACATTAAATGAAATAAATAATTTCTGAAATTACTTTTCAGAAGTTTAATCAGTTTCTTGTTTGTGGGTAATATATTAAGAATGATTTTATTTGCATATCTTTGGTGTGCTGTTTCTTGCTAACATGATCAATCATGATTTGCCCATTCATTCCTCACAGGGTGAGAGCAATTCTTGGTCTGTTCATTCCACATGAGGCGAGAGCTGATTGTGATGCCATCATCCTGGAAGCCATTAGGGTATTTTTGCTGTACTCCTTATTCCCACACCTCACATCCTGGTAGTGCTGTGAGTTCTGTGTCACCAAGGAGGAGGCATTGATGCCCTAAATAAAGAAATATGCCAACACCCTTACCCACCTTCACATGGGATACCATACCAGTTTGGAGGGGCACACCCGTTTCCCTCCCTCTCTGGGTCTGTTCTCAAGGGAGTGGCCTGCACCACTCCCCTGGAGCATCAAGCGACCACAGAAGGACAAGCCATCATTACCCTCCCTCCCAGATGACACAGTCGACACAAGCTGCACATCTCCCACCAGCCCTTCCATAACTCTTCTAGCTTCTTAAGCAGCTAATCCATCTAAGATCACATGGGTCACTAATTCATTTATCATTTTGCATCACAGAGCCAAAATATAGTAAGATATTTTAATATAATTTCTATATTTCTTTTTGATTGTACCCACTCACTATACTGCATGAATAAATAGTTTCTGTTATTCTCAGGAGACAACTAACTTATGAAAAAAAATTATTTGGGTATCTCAGTCCATGCATAACCTTTATGTAGAAATCCTGACTGTTCTCTGAGAATTTCTTGCCAACTGATTATATTTATAGAATGACTAGAAATAGTGTTGCTGTATTAGTGGTATCATTGGACTCACTGTTACAGTTTGTAAAATTATCACTGAATGACTTTAGAATCTGGCAAGGCCATTTTAAGCACTGCCTCCCATTGTTCACAATTATTACAGGCCTCTTGTTGTATTAATTAGTACTCTGGGTTACACAGGTGATACCCCATTATTTATACATACTTTACTAAATCAATCTAATTTTCTCTGAAGATTATTATATGGCCTATCTTATGAAAGTTTATTTTATTTTCATTTTGTCTTTCTGCCCCTTGTAGATATCTTTTTCTCATATCTTTCATAGTCTTGACCTGACTATTTAACAAAATCTTTCACAAAATTAGTAAATCAGGTCTCTATGTCTAAGCCTTTATCAATTGTAATTTTGTTTTGTAGTTTTTAATTATATGTTTTATCTAACATGCCATGATCAAGTTATCATACAAAATATAAAAGCTAACAGCAGTATGGCTCCTGATGGCATCCCTGGCTAATTTATTTCTCATGTTAGGGACACCTTTACTGGTTCACCTATTATTTTCTTTAACCATTTACTAAAACAAGGCATAGTTCCACCAACATGGAAACTAATATCCATTACAGTTATCCATAAAGGGGGATGCCACACTAATATAACTCATTAATATTCTAAGTCTGACATTGATCTTTGGCAAATATTTCAGTTGTTGCCTAAAAGAAGAAAAAAACATGTTGATATCAACATTTCTTAATGGGTTCTTTACACTTTCCTGCTTAACAGAGTTTGATGTCCATGTGAGTAGAGCCATTGATGAGGAGATAGAGCTGTGCAGTTTTCTACCTGGACCTGGCCAAATCATTTGATTCCCTTGCAAATGCTGTTATTGCTGACAAACGTAGCATGTTGAACGTGAATCCATTCTTGTTGCACTTTATTGTAGTCTGGCTTTTAGACAGGAAACAAAGATTAAGATTTCTATAACAAGTATTTAAGTGGATGTTATTATCTACTGCAGTCACACAGGCTTAGTGTTTTGTCCGGTATTATTTAATATTGTATTATCTTTTTTACAACATCTAAAATGCACTGCTTTGCCAAATTCTCAGATGACATCAACACTGGCACTTTTTAAAGTTGGCAGTAGTGCAACCAATGATTCTGATGTTACTTTCCTTTATTATTATTTATCTAGAGTATATGATTGTTTAGATAAATATGGACTTAAAATAAATTCTAACAACTTTAAAATAATGCATTGAGTGTATTGAGTGCCTTTAAGAATTACTATACCCATTGTGTTAAATGCCATCTATATGGCTACCACCAATATCTTTAAAGATCTAGGTTCATTCATTAACAACAAGTTAAATTTTAGGAACTGTGTCAGATAGTTTCAAATCATGCACTGTGTACCACAGGAAAAATCTATATCTATCAGGTTACCACACTTCTTAAAAAATGCATGTTTCCTATATCAGACTAATAATCTTGTATGCTCACCCACTTACTTTAAATTATTGCTCTATCAACCTCTCCCTCCCCTTTCTCTCAGATCAACCAATTCATTTATTTCCATCACTACTCCATTTCATCCTATCACATCATCTGTCATAGTCTCAAATTTCTGTCAGGTAACCTCTTCTCATTTTAGCCTCATACTTTCCACATCACAAAACACCAAAACTCCACCTCCTTTTCCTCTTCCTCTGTAGTCTGCCCTTAGCTTCCAGAGACAACAAAAACAACACCTTGCTTCCTCCTTGCTGTATACATACTCTAAAACAATCTGACCCCTCTCTCTACTTACTCTTGCCACTTTAATCACTGCATTTATTCTTACAAATGTTACATTCAACTAATAATTCAAACCACACCCCGTTCGTACCACTGAGGCAACTACATACTCCAACTCTAAAGAACTATAGTCCTCCAACTACTTTGCCAATAATATTCTAAAATTCTCTCTCCATCACCTCAAATCACAGTTTTACTAACTGAAATAATACTACTTTACATATTTACCTACCTCACTTACCTCAGTTCATATCATAGTATTCTCACACCAATTCACTCCTCCATTATAAACCCTCACACACTATAAAATATCTACTTATATACATACATGCATACATACAAATATTTCAAGCATGGGCATTAATGCCCTCTTAACCTGCCAATATACCAAAACAGTTGTTCCAATAATAAGTCCCCAGGCTGTTTTAAAAATATCTAAACTCATGCTTGCTTTAATGTCTGTAATTTGGTAGTCTATTCCATGCATTAGCTGTTCTCTCAGGAAACAAATTAGTATACTTCTTATTCCCATAGAATCTTCTACATGGTTGTCTGATGATTCTCTATGACGTTTTGATAACCCCAAACAATTCCAGAGATAGTTACTCTAAATACCCTACGTACCTGAATAAGGTCTCCTCTTAAATATCTATATGAGATACTGTACAACTTCAGATATTTTAATCTTTCATAATAACTTAAATGTTCACATCCATGGATGCCCTTGGTATATTCCTGCTGTACTCTTTCCAGTGTACTCAAGCTTGATTTCTTATAAGGTTTCCATATTGTTATTCTATACTCAAGTGTGGGTCCAATGTAACTAACAAAACAATTACTTCATCATTTCTAATTTTCTAGATGTAAATCTTTTTATAGAAACTATAGTTCTATAACTATCATTATTCATTTAGCTGATATGATTAAAAAACTGAAAGCTGGATCTACCCATATACCCAGGTCCTTCAATTAATCTATAGTTTCAATCACTGTGTGCTATATATGAGGTTTGAAACAGATCATTTTGTCCTGGGACATCTTCAAGGAGGTATAGTTACATAGATTAGCGGCAATTAAGAGAATAAGGGGAGGATAGGGTTAAATGGGATGGAGGGAAGTTTAGGAGGAAATGAGATAAGGGTAGGGAGGGGCTTAGAGAGTTTTGTCAAGTGTAACTGAGGTAGGAGTCACATTTTGTCATGAACTTGATACAGCAAGTACTACATTCCTGATGACCTGTAGGTACTTCAGGGTACAGGCCTCGGATTAATAGTGGTAAGGTGTTTTTTTTTTTTTTTTTTTGCTGATACTCTGATGAGCATTGGATATAGGCACTTCATTCGCCAGTTCCATGGTGCTTGTCCTGGGTTGTTTTATCAAGGGGAAGGAGACCTAGGGGCACAGGATAAAGGCAGTCATTTCAATTTTGGACATTGTTATGATTGATATTAAAGAGAAAGTTTTATTCTGGTAACTCAAGAGATCATATAAGCTTATAAAGAGGTAAGGTTTGGGGTGCTGCCTCATGGTTATGGTCGGCAATTTAGTGGGGCTTGTGAGTGGAGGCATGTGGTAAACATGGACATCAGGCTGTAGGGCCTGCTTGCAGAACTGTATTTAAAAAAAAAAAAAAAAGGGAAAGCAGAAAGTTAGCTGGTAGAGTTTTTCAAGCTTACAGTTTCAGGTGGGTCATGACTCCCGAGGCACACACATAACTGGTCCAACTTAATTGTGCTTTCAGAAGTGGTAGTGAATCTTACAGACTGCAGATAAGAGGAAATAATAGTAATAATAATGTGTCTTCTTTAATAGTAGCTGCTTTGGAGACAGTTCCTGGTTGCTGAGAGGTTTACAGTTAATTACAGATCGAAATCATTGGCGTTTTGGGTTCAGGATTGTTTTGGGGATTTAGTGATGCAAGTTGGCTTGGTACGCAGGGCCTTGGTAGTTGGTGAGCTGTTGCCTGTACGTAGTTGAGTATGTGAAGGTCCTTGTGGCTGAATACCGCTGTCCATTCTGTTGGTGGTTGTGGTATTGCTGGATGTGCTTTCTTGCATAGAGGTGTAAAGTTGGTTCTCTCTTTTTTTTTTTTTCACTCTCAGGCTTTGCTTGCATGCATGGGTTCATAGGCCTGAGAAGAACAGATGAGCAGTATCTCAGCTGTGAGATCTGAATCCTACACTAACTGAGGGACAATGGCATTTGTGCTTGCACTCTGGGTAAACAGGTGATTTACATGTTGCTTCTGAAGAGAAAGTTGATTGGGGATGTTATTTTGCTGGGAGTCATTGAGTTTGTCCTACCTCAAATTAGTTAGTAACTGAATATGTTTACCGATGACCGGGCTGGGCATGGTGTGTTTCCTGGCATGAAGAAGCCAACAAAACAAAGGTTGAGCAATGCTCATTGCTGCAACTAGGGGGGTTTTGTAGGAGAGTGGAAGAAAGATATGTTGTAGTACTCCCGATTTTTTTTTTTTTTTTTTGAGTCAACAGGCTGGACTATTTGGTCCTTGTTTGCAAGAGCTGATCATGAGGGAAAACTGTAATATAATCAGCAGTTGAGAATTAGATGCATTTTGCAGTGCCAGCCCTTTGCATTCCCATCTCTGCACATGTACTGATTCTGGCTACAGTACCACCAGGCTAGGTATGTTGATTCAAGCTATCGTGCCCAAGATATGTTCTCTGAGTAAAGGTTGCTCTTTCACTGGCCATTAATCAATTAATGCTACATGAGCTGGTGATAATAAGCATCTGGTTCAGAGAAGTGCAAAGCTTCTGACCCTGCTCATGGTATCTCTTAGTTATTTGTGAAGGCCATGTTGAGATATTGTGATAAGCACATTCATAGCTATGGATTTGGAAGTTGTTGGAGTGAGGGAGGAAACATAGCCTGTATAAGAAAGAGGGTGAGTAGCAGCTTTGCCATGCGGGAAGTGGATTTGCAAGGTGGTTGTATACTTGCCTTCAGATGCAGGGCACAGACTTTTTTACCTTTATTTGTTGCATCAGTAGCACTACTGGGGATGGGGGGAGGGGGTTTGGTTTTGGTGCTCTTTTGTTGGTGTTTTTGCCAGTGGTAGTGGTAGTCCTGTCATTATGCATGCATCGTTTGTTGTGTGTGAAGAGTTTTGGAATCAGAGTATTGCCCGGAGAGAGAGTTTTTGGGTACTGTTACACTATCGGACTGTAGAAAAGAAATAATAGCATATAGTGCATGGAGGTCTTGCCCAAAACTGCTGTGGAAGGAGGGGAGCCTCAGGGGCAGAGTTTATGAAACTGAAATTGATTTGAGTGGCTGTCATTGAAGTGTTAACTGCTAGTAGGACTGAATGAGTTATTGGTAGGTAGGGTGAAAGGTGTTGCTACTGACGTTTATGGGCTGAAGCATGGCCATTTGGAAGATGCTGTTTGTGCATGCGCATAGCACAATTAACAGACTGAAAGGAGCCTTGTTCCTCTCAGTAGCACATTTTATTATAGGTCCTTTTCCTTAGAGGTCCAGGGGGAAAAGCTACAAATAGTTTATTCTTTAACAGTTATTTTAGTGAATAGTCAAATAGAGTAATCTGCTGTGAAAGCAAACGTGTTACATGCAGTCAGTTTTAATAAATTCCGTATGCGCTCAAATCTTTGTCATGCATGGCACTAGTTAGTTCCTTATAAGGCATAACACATCTGTAAAGTCTTTAATCTGACATTTTCAGAAGTGTCAATCATTTCCAATGATTATCAGAAACACTCCTAGTAGATGTCCATTCTGTCCCAAGAACTTCCAGGCAGTGCTTCACACAGGCCTGTTTCTGTGCACCTGGTTAATTGCGTGGGAAGTCGTAATGGCTATGGGGGGGGAGGGTTGGAGACTCTCTGCATGCCTCTCAACTGTACAGATTCACAGAATTGGCCAGATTTTGTCTCATATTTTGGTGCTGTTGATAAAATTGTGGATTGTGGATTTCTGGCAACTAATGGCTATCCCTCAAGAATGGCAGTTGATGGGATTTCAATTTGTACAGGTGATGCCATGGGAAGGTTCAGAGGGGGATGCATCCAGAAGTTTGATGCAAACAGTGGGGGATACTGAGGTTTACATGGGAGATGGATTACAGTTTCCAATGGCAAAAATAATTAGTCCAGGGGGAAAAGGAAATTATAACTTCATAATGTAAAAGTATTTCTTGTATTAAACACAAGTACCCAAGTCAGAAGACTAAATGTGTTGCTCATCATTAGTAGGTAATAAGTTCATTGGCAAATACATTAGTGTTACTGGAATGGTTCCCTTTGCCTTATTCACAGCATATTTAATGTAGACCAAATGTTAAGATGGTTGTCTGCTAACATACTTAGAACCATGGCAGTGCAATTGTCCAGCAGTACATCTATTGAGATATCTACACTACTCCAATTAAATTGGATTTCCTAGTATGTTTCACCTTGGCATTACATTGTTAACATCCATTACAAATCCCATTTCTGTTGACATTTTGGTTAACCTGTCATGTCTTTAAATCTGCAAGATGCAATTTAAGATTAGGAAGCAGAATATTAGGTTGTGATGTGAAGCAAACTCTAATAACAGATGTCTGTATTTATGATCAAGGTGTAATTTCGATAATTAAGTATATAAAGACATAAGCTGCTTTTGCAAGATAAGATGCGGTTACAAGCCAAGTATGGGTTTTAATTTCAGTCAGACTTAGATAATTTGCTTTCAACAGGCAGGAAGGGAATTATGCTTTAGTGGGAGGTCTGTAAGCAGTATGTTGGTATGTGCATACTGAATTTACATTGTTCTTTCTTTTACAGGTGTGGGAAGTGCAGAATGGCAGCAGTCAGTGGCCTGAAGGAAACAGATGTTAAAGGTGGGAACAGTGGCATGTGCACTGGCCACTGAAATGAAGGAAGCAGGCTCAAAAGGTGATGGAGGTACTTATGGAAGACATTCCAGTCACTAGAGTGGTGCACAATGACGTCGCAGACAGGGGAGTGCAGAGTGCATAACACTCAGTGACCTAAGGAAGTGGATTTGAAAGATGATGATGCGGTGATGGGTATTCCACTGGCAGTGGCATTACTCATCAAGGTCCCAGATGGTGGAAGCAAGTTTGTACCTGATGTCTGAATTGCTATGGTTGTGAGCAATGTGGTCATACCTGGGAAAATGCTAAATGGGTAATAGCTACTGGCTGAAAGGAAGGGGATTCTAAGGTAATGGATCCTGATGGGGTGGAAGTTCTGGTGGATGAAGGGGCACATGACGTGGTTACAGGTAATTTGTATTTATTTATTGCTGTTTAAGGCATGTCAGTGCTGGTGGGGATTTGGGGGTAGGTTGGGTGGAGTCACAACAATTATGGGGTCATAGGCAGTTATTTGGATTAGGGCTTTGGGACTGTTAATAGGTTAGGCAAATCAAATTTTTTTTTTCATGCAGTGTTTACTATTCATGTACAAGAGGGACTGATGATGATGATTAGTGGGTTTTGTGGGATTACTATGCAACTGATCCATTGGAAAGGAAATCTCAGTTTGGTTATTAGTATATGCGTTGGGTGGATAAGAGGCTGCAGTTAGGCATGAGGGCATACCACTGGACTGGTTTGAGGTGGGTTTCAGGAATTTATGATGCTTGTGGTAAATTGGGCTTGTGTGTTTTTTCCTGGATTGGGTTTTAGTGTTTTGGGGTGCATTTGGCAGGTGATTATTGGGGAATCAACTTGGTTAGACTTTGGCAGATGGATGAGAAGTTGTGGAGAATTTATTGGTTGACAAAGGAGGCATGTGTGGACAATTTGGGGAGTTGTGTTGGTGGCTGGTTAGGTGGAAGAAATGGCAATTGGTATGTTGTATATTGGGGTTACATGGTAAGTGGGCATAAGAGGTTCAGTTGGACTGGTTGAGGATTAGGCCTCATTGCCTTTTGTTTAATAGAGAAATAGTATTGCTTGCGGTAGTGGGTTGCTAGAATGCCATGAGGGGTGATTGAATGTTGTATTGTTTATAAGGGATAGCTAATGTGATGGCAGAATTGCTAGACAGTGGAATTTTAAAGATATCTTTTTGGTTATATTAAGCGGTGAAATGGGGCTGGGATGTGGCATCATGGTCTGTCATTGCTCCTGTGTGGTTTCAGATGGCAGTGGGTTTGGTGCTGGTTGTTTAGATGGATAGTAATGTCTGGGGATTGGTTAGGATTGTTATTGCTCTGGCTTTAAAGGGAGCTCATTTGGTTATTACGTGCATTGGGTGGTAAAAGGGATCGCAATGTGGAATGATGGTATGCAATTGATTCTGTGTGGTTTTTATACTGTCCTTGGAGTCAGTGCAGGGCTTCCATTTCATCATGAGGTAAGGATTATTTATCTCATGTGCGGTGGTTATGTTAGGTTATGTGGTTATGATTTGCTATCTCAGCATAGTATAAGGATCAGTTTTTTTCTCCCACCTGTTTAGGTAATTGGTTATTTTGTTAGTTATGTGATAGGGTTTTAGGAGGTGAGGACTCTGTTCCAGCTTGGTTAGTGGGGATGGGGTACACTGAATGATGTTTGGCCGGATGCCTTAATGGTGGTTCAGTTACTGGAATTTTGTCAAAGAGAGGGGGAATGACCTGGTCAGGCTGGTGGGTGGAGAAGAGGGGCAAGCTTGTCCTCTTCTGTTCCCCCTCTGGTGTTGGATGTGCAATTAAATAATTTGGGAAGGTAAGTGAGCAGTTGCTCTGTTGGATAAGTTAATAAGCAAGCAGATCTGCTTATTTGGATGGTGGTGTAATTCAATAAATTGAAGATGAACAGGGTAACACTGCCTTGTTAGTGCAAAGATAAGTGACCAAGTGGGGGACGCTGCTTATCAAGGGTGAGTGGTTATGCTGTTCTTATGGTTATTGTATGTTTTCTTTCACAGATGTGATTATCACCTGTGGCATGTTTTTTGTTGAAAGTTATAACTATTGGTTAACAATCATGTTTATGGAAAATTAATAAAGGTTGTCAAATGTCATTTGGTGTTGTGTGTTTATTGAAGTGGTCCAAGACAAATGAGGTTTGGAACAGACCATTTTGTCCTGGGACATCTTCAAGTGGGGATAGTTAGATAGATTAGCAGCAATTAAGAGAATAAGGTAGGGTTAAATGGTATGGAGGTAAGTTTAGGAGGAAATGAGGTAAGGATAGGGAGGGGCTTAGAGAGTTTTGTCAAGTGCAACTGAGGTAGGAGTCACATTTTGGTGTGAACTTGCTACCCTCTCACCATCTCCCTTTTTATTAGTGAAGTTGGTAGTTAATATAGTTTGGGAAGGCAGACAAGAGGGGCAGGTTTGCCTTCTTTTGTTCCTCCTCTGGTGTTGGATGTGCAATTCAATAATTTGGGAAGGTAAGTGAGCGGTTGCTCTGTTGGATAAGTTCTTTTGAGCTTTTTGTTTCTTAGAAGTTGTCCAAGGTTTCAACTTTCTGTTACCTAATAAGTTAAGTTGTGAGTGTTTCTGCCATTTCACAGTGAGCTAATCGAAGAAAGGACACTGAACAAACTCAGATCTATAATATATAACATTAAGTATCCTGTTTTTTGCTTATTTTTTCAAGTTATCTATAGCACGTTGTGTACTGTATATTTTTCTAGCTAGTTTCACTGTGTGTGAGGTATTAACTGGAAATTGTCCACTTTTTTAAGCATCTGTTGGGTTGTTTGTTTCTGATAACTTGTTACAGTTAAACGCTTTCTCTAGAGGCTCCTATAGCTGTTTAAAACTTTCATTTAAAGGCTCACTGCTGCTTTTCTGCTGTGAGAAACATAGTTGGTGGCTTTGCAGTTGCCCGCCCCTACTGTAAATTTGATCTGGGACCCTCCTCCCAGTCTAGTGTCATTACCTCATTCTACCCAATACAAGGAGAACAATTTGAGAAGGCCAATCAGCTTAGTTTCTGCTACTCCTTTCTCTCTTTCCACTATGAATAAATAAATAAATAAATAAATAAATAAATAAGTTCTAAGCCTGTTTCCTGCCTTTCCAGTGGGTAGTCTAGTTTGGATATAGATTTGCTGTGTCCGGGAGTATTTGTAGGCTTCTAGGCCCCCAAGCCTTTCTGTGTTGCAGGGAAGCCATCTAGCTTAATTTTGTTTCTTAGAACTAGCCACTTTTTTGTTTCAGCACTCAAGTCATTTTCTTTGAGCTCAGCACTTGTTCAGAACTTATAAGCACTAAATAAGCTACAAATTACTACAGCACTCAACTTTCCTCACTGTCTAGAGGAAAACAGTTTCTAGTACTTAACAAATAAGCACCTATCCAGGCATGTCTAAGGGTCAACTCCCAATGTTTTCTCCTGTCTACCTGATGAATCTGGGCATCTTGGGGCAATGCAATAATTGCCTCATGTACACAGACAACCCTCTGCTCCTACCACCCAACACTACAACCTGTGAGAGATGCACTTATATAGCCAAACTGGAAGAAAAGCTCTCTTCACCCAAGACTGGACTAGACAGTCAAGAGGAGAAGGTAAACACTTGCACCACACCACACTCAGCACATAGCCCCTCAAAATCTACACCACCAAAACACACACCTATGTTTGTGGAGGCTCTCATTAAAAACCTGCCCAAGCAACAGGGACATCCAAAGCAGAAACACAAGCAACCACCACCTCCCCCCTAACACAACCCAAATGACACATAGCCCACAAACTCAGTGTGCCACTCAACCACAGCCCATAAGGCATAACAACGTACCCAACACTCTAGTCATAGGTGACTCTATAGTCAAGAACACTGATGTTCCACTCACCAGGTTAAACAAGGAGAAAGTTACTGTCAGCTGCCTGTCGGGTGCCAGGATCCACCACATAATGCATGCACTCAGGTCACTCCACAAAAGGTACAAATATGACTCTGTCATTGTCCATGTTGGTGTGAATGACCTGAGATGTACCTGCTTGGACTACATGAAAGGGACATTGAGGAGCTGTCCGATCTTGTAGCCCAGGCAGGTATGACCCTAGCCCTGAGTACCATCCTGCCATCACCGAGAATGAAACCACAGTACAAGGACAAAATGATTGACTTCAACAATTGGCTAAGCTTCTGGTGTCATTCTAAGGGGATCCAGTATCTGTCTGCCTGGGATGACATGATCGACAAACCACGATGCTTTGCCAGAAATGGCCTGCACCTGTTGGCCATGGGATTTTGGATACTGGCTAAGGCTCTAGCCACCCCATATAGTGCCTTTTTTAGGCAAAGTTCAAATGACAAATTCACCACCCTAACAGGTACAGGCAAGAAGAATCTGAGGGTATTGCTACTCAATGCTAGAAGTCTAAACCTCAAAATGCACTCACTCAAGGCACTCCTTAAAATGGATAACATCAACATCTGTGCAGTCACAGAGACCTGGTTCAAGGCTCCAGAGAGTACCCCTGCATTATCAGGCTATAATTCATACCACACCTTTCAGCCACCTAACCTGGACTGAAACACTAAAGGTGGAGGCATGTCCATATTCATTAAGGATATCCACACCTCCAGGCTAGTTGCTCAGCATAATGCATCCTAGATTATCCAAGTGCAACTAACTCTGGGCAAGACCGCAATCCAAATTATAGCTTGCTACAGATCGCCCCAGGATTCCCACTCCTCATTTCTTAATACACTGGAAATTATTAGGGTACAACCTAACACCCTAATAATGGGCGATTTCAACTACCCTACCATTAACTGGGAAAACTACTCATGTACCAACTCTTGTGCTCAACGTTTTCTGGAATTCATAAATTCCAATGCCATGGAACAACTTATCCACACCCCCACCAGGGGCAGCAATATCCTAGACCTGGTTATTACCAACATGGGCAACCGGTGCTCCACACCAGAGGTCAATTCCTCGCTGGTCAGATCTGACCACAAGCTAATCACCCTAGACATCCACATCCCTCCCCTACTCCCCATTAGGGAAACCACAGTAACAAATCTCTCCAAAGCCAACTTCACTCTTCTTAAGACAGAACTGGCAAACTTCACGACATCCATGCTGATGGACAATAGAGGTATGACTGCTGAATCCTACACAAATGCACTTTATAAGCACTTACATGAGTGCATGGATCGTGCAATCCCTAACAGAACCAAGATGCTATCCTCCAAAAAAAGGAAGCCAATCTGGTGGTCCCCTGCCATAAACAAACTCTACAACAGAAGAAAGAAACTGTTGCAAAAAAGAGTAAAATCCCATGATTGGAGAAACTCCCTGGTCAGCCTCAGTAAGAAGCTGAGATCCCTCATAAAATCCTCCAAAGCTAGTTATGAAAACAAAATCGCCACTGACTCTAAAGACAACCACAAAGCATTCCACAGCTATGTCAAGAATCTCAATGGCAACACTCAGATCTGCTCTGAGTCACAGCACAATGGCACTAAATATACAGAACCAACTGATATTGCCAACATCCTGGCAGATAGGTCCGGTGCTAACTTTACCCCCGTCATCCCCTAAAGGGCCCATCTCTATACCAGAAGAATGCAAAGTTCCTGTAATCACAGCTGCACAGGTAAGAAACACACTATCCAAAGCCTAGAACACAGCATCCATGGGACCTGATGACATCTCAGGCTGTGGTCTACATGGACTACAGAATGAACTGGCACCACACCTAAGTACCATGTTCAGTCATAGCCTCACCTCAGGCTATGTGCCCAATGAATGGCGCAGAGTGACAGTTATCCCACTCCACAAAGGGGGAGCCACCAGAGACCCCAGAAAGTACCACCCCATTAGCCTAATGAGCCTGGTCTACAAGGCTATGGAACGTATCATCATGGAACTTATAAACAATGACATTGGTAATCTCCAAACTCAGGACCCTACCCAGTTCAGGTTTGTAAAAGGCAGATCATGTCTCCTAAACCTGATAGACTTCTTTGAAGCTGTCACCAAAGCCGTAGATGAGGGTAAGGTGGTTCACACAGCCTATCTAGATCTCGCCAAGGCTTTCAACACCATCCCCCACTCTGGAATTATAGATAAACCACTAAACTAGGTATAAATCCCTATGTCACAAGATGGGTTGCCAGCTGGCTCACTGACAGAACCCACACTGTGAAAGTAGCAGACTCCAAATCCAACTTCAGTCCAGTGACAAGTGGAGCACCACAGGGTTCAGTCCTGGGTCCTCCCCTGTTTGGTATCTACTTCTCTAAAGTACAGGCCAACACAGAAGGTCTTTGGCTAATGAAGTTCGCAGATGACTGCGAACTAGGAGCCATAATCAAAACTCCAACAGATGTGGACATCCTTCAAAAGGGCCTCGCTGAGACAGATGCCTGGTGTCAAAGCCATGGCCTCAAGCTCAATGCCAAAAAGTGCATTGTCATCCCTTTTGGTAAAAACTCAGTACCCATGAACTACCACATAGGCGGCAGTCTACTTAACACTGAAAGTGTGATAAGAGACCTTGGGACACAGGTGGACAGTAGTCTCTGTTTTGATAATCACATTGCCACAGTAGTCAGGAAATCCTTCTACGTGGCACACCTCATCACAAAAGGTTTCTCATCCAGGGAAAAAAGAGGTCATTGTTCCCCTCTATTCGTCACTCATTAGACCCATTATAGAGTACAATGCCCCTTTTGGTATGTACCTCACAAGACATCTACAACAACTGGAAAGGCCACAGAAATACCTCACAAAGAGGATTACCAGCCTCAAACAGATGCCCTATGCAGACCGTCTAAAAAAACGGCAGCTTTACTCCGTTGCATATCGCCTACTCAGAGGCAATTTCTGTCTAACACACAAAGCTATGTCAAACCCAGAGCTTTTAGACATGCTCCACTTAAAGAAATCCCAATCCCTATGAGCTACATGGTCTAGGGACCTAAACCGTGTCACCACAATAAACAGAACATGCTGGAGGGATAGATTCCTGTCCCAGAGACTTCCCATACTCTGGAACAAACTACCTATCTATATCAAACAAAGCTCCTTATTAGCGCGCTTCAAGAAAAATCTTGATGATTGGATGGGAGATAGGAAATTCACCCCGGGGATCTCTTCTGTGGCTCTGCTCAACAGTGGCACAGGAAAATAATTTTCTTGGATGGCGAAAGCCAGGGTACCTTAGGCTAGGCTTATATAGGCCCTAGGGCCAATAGCCTAGTACCTACCTATGAACCTATGAACCTATAAGCAAGCAGAACTGCTTATTTGGATGGTGGTGTAATTCAATAAATTGAAGGTGAGCGAGGTAACGCTGCATTGTTAGTGCAAAGATAAGTGAGCAAGTGGGGTACGCTGCTTATCAAGGGTGAGTGGTTACACTGCCCTTATGGTTATTTTATATTTTCTTTCATGGATGTGATTATCACCTGTGGCATGTTTTTGGTTGAAAGTTATAACTATTGGTTAACAATTATGTTTATGGAAAATTAATAAAGGTCGTTAAATGTCATTCAGTGTTGCATGTTTATTGAAGTGGTCCAGGACAAATAAATATTCTCCCAAATCTCATATGCTTAGTTTTGATGTATTTATCAGTATATTATTCTCCTGTGCTCAAATGGTCAATTTAGTCAAGTTCTTTTGCAGACTTGTCCTATATGTAATACATGTAATCAGTTTTACCCACCTTCAAGCATGTGAATACAGACTGTAGAACATCTCAGATGAAAAAAAAAGATCTGAAAAATAAAATCTAAACATGTATGGGCCTAAGACAGATTCCTGTGGGACGCATTGACTGTAACCTCCAATTTCACCTGTCCAGTTGCTATATGATTCTTGCCATGTCCTATTTGTAAGCCATGTAGTTATTCATCTTATTAAGAGTACAACAACAATATCTAGTTGTTCTAATTTACTGATCAGTGTTTTGTGTTTGAGTCTGTCAAATGCTGAAGATAAATCTATACACATCACAGCACAATTTTTCTTTGATAGCTGTTTTTATATTGTTATAGAGCATCATGTTACAGGTGGTATAAGATCTGTTTTCAACATATAAATGCTGATATATGGTTTCAAGTCCCAACATTTCCAATTCTGACACTAACTTATCCAATATTACCTTCTCTATTATTTTTCTATAACATGAATGTAAACTTAAGGATCTGTATGACTCTGGGTTTGTCCTTGTCCCCTTTCTTAAAGACAGGTTTAACAAGTACATGTCTCCAAGCTTGAGGAATCTCCCCATATTTATATGGTCTAGGAAATAATAGATATAATGGTACTGTTAGTTCTTGCTGAAGTTGCTCAGGTAATTACTACTAAATCTATAACTTGCATAGTTATTTTTCAATATAATCTAATTTAATTTTAGTAATATAATCTAATTTAATTTTAGTATCTGACAATCATACCTCTCAAGTGTACCTCATTACGAGGAACGTACCTCATTTGGGGTCTTAAAAAGTTCATGTTCCTCGAAATTCCTCAAAGTTCCACATTGAAAGAGTCTGTCACACATTCAGTCATAGATATTTTTTTAAGTGAAATCCATGGTAAATTGAAATTAATCATATTAATTCATTAAAGGATCTTCTTTATAAGTAAAACCAGCATATTTTAACCATCCTATGACCTTCCTAGTTGAAGTTGTTAGTAAGACATTAGTATGTGTTCCACATTTTGCCCATTTGTTCCACATTATGAAGGCGAGTGTTCCTCATTTTGGCGATGGAAGGTTGAGAGCTATGTCTGACATTACCTGGATGTTACTAGGAACATTTATTAACCTTTTGTAGAGCAAAACTGATTTGCATAAGATTTTGTCGATATTTCTATGATCTTTTGTGTTTGAGAATACATTTTAGAATCTAAACACAGTTCATCAATTTGTACGTCTTTACACCTACATTTTATAAATCTGTAAAATGGCTTCCTGTTATGCTCAATATTTTTATATACATTTTCTTTCTCATACCATGTTTAATTTGTCTATCCACCTTGCTTATTTCAGTTTTCAAAAGTTGTAGTTTGACCTCTTTTCCATTTGTATATGTTTTGTCTCTCATCTTAATCAAGTATCTTGTTCTTATGGAAATATATCTTTCTGATGTTTTGTGGCTAGATCCTGATGTTAAGCTGTTTTATTTATTTTTTTGTATTTTTTGCATTCAAACAATTTTTCTTTCAAAACTTTTTACATTCCAAGCATCACTCCAATGTGTTTCACATAGTGACTGTTTTGCTTTCATATAATCTGCAATTAATCTTCTGTGCATTGGTTTAGATTTCAGTTTGGTAGAATTATCTAGTAACAAATTAAGCTTTATAACCTATTGATTGCTGCACATCAATGATGGCAAAACTTGACATGAGGTAACAGTAACTTCTTTAGGAACATAAACAATTTCTACTATGTTTCATTCCCCAGTAGGCTTTTTTACAATCTGAAGCAATTTCTGTTCCTGACATATACTGTGAATAATTTGCTTATTAATCTTGTTGAATCAATGTTATTCCAGTCTGTTTCTTGTAAAGTTTTAAGTCCCCAGCCTCAACTATTCTTCCCTTATGTATTTCATGAAAGAAATTATGAATTTCTCTAGGTCATCAGCACCTGACTGTGGTGGTCTATTCACTCCAGCAATTGTAATATGTTCCATGGTAGCCTTTATTGTCACAGTTGCACACTATAGTATCAGTGTTATCGCTGAACATGTAATAATTACAGGTCTCATAACTAACATCATTAATCCCCATCATAACATCTCCACCTGATTTTTTTTTTAGAATGTCTGTTATAGTAAAAACATTTATACCCTGACAGAACTGGTTTCCAGTCATTGTTCTTTAAGCATGTTTCACGAACGATAACAACAGCAATCTTATGGGAATGCAGCAAATTTTCCAATTAAAAAAATATACAACAACAACATATATTATTAATGCTTCTAGCATTACCAACTATCAGAGATGCATCAAGTGCTGTTATCTGTGAAATGTTAAATTTCTGACCTAGCACAAATCCTGCCTTGAGTTTGTCAAATATTGCAAGATATATACTGCAAAAGTTTGTTCCTTGATCTTAACAAGTGAACACCATTCTGTCTGAACAAATGTGTCCAAAACTAGGCCTGGATGCTTTACACATTTCCATTTTTTTAAAACAGGACTTTTTTCATGTAGGTATTTGACCCCCAAAATCTTCATTTGCAGTGACCTGACTCTCCTTTCTATGCATGGTTTGTGAAAAATACATGCTAACGCCTGTACAATATATGCTATCTAGGAGGGCTGTATGTTCCACACTAACAACCAGAGAGTCCTTGTGGATGAGATCATTTGTACTGACATGAATAAAAACATCTGTACTTCCTTACATTAAAGTGTTCTAAGGTTTGTCTCACATCCCCTATTTTTGCTCCTGGCAAGCATAACACTAATCAATGTTTATTATATTCTTTGCAAATGATAAATATCAGTTCCTCTAATAACTGAATCTCCTATTACAAGAATATCTTTTCTGACAAGATCTGAAGAATCATCAACTTCAAATTCAATAATAACTGCTGTATCAGTTGTCACAAAGGAATAATCCTCATCATCATTAGTCTTATTAACCCCACTGTTTTGAGTGTTTATTACATTTGCAAGCATACAATTTGTATCCAGCTGGCTTTGTACATTCACAGCTTGAGCCATTGTCTTTCACCTCTTTTTTCTTATAGTAATGTCCTTCAATCCTTCCAAGTTCAATTTTGATTTCTTCCTTTTCACCTGCCCATTGCCTCTTTCTTCTTCCTTCTCTTCTGTAATAATGATGCCTTTTCCTGTAGACTAAAAGTTTTCTGATAGAAAATATTATCATTCCCTGTAATCTGTGTGTTACATAACAAAACAGTGCCCTTTTAGTATGGTTACAATTCCTTTTTTTCCTTTCTTTTTTTCTTCTATAGACTCTGAATCCTTATATTGCTGAATACTTGTACTCAGAATTGCAAAGTTGTAACCAAAAAAAAAAAACGACTGCAAACACTGCAGTGAATGGAGATGGAGAGTGTGCAGGTGCAGGATATAAATCCAAATAGCGCCACAAACCAACTTTAAGCCAAAAATGTTTTATTTTAAAAGAGATCATAAAACACACAAGCGTTTTTAGTCCCAGCAAGTGCCGGAACTCAAAGTTATCAGATTTATTATCTTGCTCAATATGGGTTTAGTGATCTTTACAGACAGTAGCACTTCCTTTCCTAAATGCTTTCCATTTGCTATTGGCTTAACATTATTTATCACATTAGTCTAGTCATTAATATATGCAACAACAGTTCTCCAAGTTGTGCCAATTGCACAAGTGCAATCATCATCAGTAAGTCTAGATGTACTTCTAATAATGGTCAGCAAATCATCTAACTTTTGATATGAGGAACACAGATCACCAGTGTTATCAGGTATTACCTTTAAATATACATAGCATTTAGTGTATTATATAAGATACTTTTGCTACAGAGGGATTAAACTGATCAGTCACAGCATGAGGTTATGGGAAAGAGTAGTGGAAGCTAGGTTAAGAAGGGACGTGATGATTAGTGATCAGCAGTATGGTTTCATGCCAGGAAAGAGCACTACAGATGTAATGTTTGCTCTGCAAGTGTTGATGGAGAAGTACAGAAAAGGTCAGAAGGAGTTGCATTGTGTCTTTGTGGACTTAGAGAAAGCATATGGCAGGGTGCCTATAGAGGAGCTGTGGTATTGTATGAGGAAGTTGGGAGTGTCAGAGAATTATGTAAGAGTGGTACAGGATATGTACAAGGGTAGTGTGACAGCATTGAGGTCTGCAGTGGGAGTGACGGATGCGTTTAAGGTGGAGGTGGGATTACATCAAGAATCAGCTCTGAGCCTTTTCTTATTTGCACTGGTGATGGACAGGTTGACAGACGAGATCAGACAGGAGTCCCCGTGGACTATGATGTTTGTAGATGACATTGTGATCTGTAGTGAGAGTAGGGAACAGTTGGAGGAGACCCTGGAGAAGTGGAGATATGCTCTAGAGAGAAGTGAAATGAAGGTCAGCAGGACTAAGACAGAATATAAGTGTGTGAATGAGAGGGAGGATAGAAGAATGGTGATGATGCAGGGAGTAGAGGTGGCAAAGGTGGATGAGTTTAAATACTTGGGTTTAATAGTTTAGAGTAATGGTGAGTGTGGAAGAGAGGTAAAGAAGAGAGTAGAGGCAGAATGGAGTGGGTAGAGAAGAGTGTCAGGAGTGATTTGTGACAGACGAGTACCAGTAAGAGTGAAAGGGAAGGTCTACAAGAGGGTAGTGAGACCAGATATGTTATATGGGTTGGAGACAGTGGCATTGACAAAAAGGCAGGAGTCAGAGCTTGACGTGGCAGAGATGAAGACGTTAAAATTTGCACTGGGTGTGACGAGGATGGACAAGATTAGGAATAAGTATATTAGTGGGTGAGCCCAGGTTGGAAGGTTTGGAGACAAAGCCAGAGAGGCAAAATTACATTGGTTTGGACATGTGCTGAGGAGGGATGCTGAGTATATTGGAGAAAAGATGCTAAGGATGAAGCTGCCAGGTAACAGGAAAAGAGGAAGGCCTAAGATATGGGCCTGAGATAAGGTTTATGGATGTGGTGAGAGAGGACATACAGGTGGTTGGTGTTACAGAGCAAGATGCAGAGGACAGGAAGAAATGGAAACAGTTGATCCGCTGTGGCGAACCCTAACGAGAGCACCTGAAAGAAGAAGAAGAAGAAGATAAGATCATTTTGCTTTAGCAAATCATTAATGGCATACTTATTTAAGGAACTCATATTCAGTTGCAAATGAATAAAGATTTTTTAAATAAAAGGATACTCAAAATCTGTTACCACAAAATTCAAAGAGAGGTTAAATAATGTTCTATGAGAAAAATCACACAGACAATATGCAAACCAATATTAAATTAAGTACAGTAAAGTTAATGCCCAGATTATAGAAGTCGTGAAAGTCAAACAAATGCTGGAATTCCTTTACTCACTATCCCTCACAGTCATAGCTCTTCTTAACAGTAAAGATCAGTAAATCACAAACCAAGATAGGTTTGTTTAGATATGCTCTGGATTGTCCTCTATGCAGTCTGTATAAATTTATAGCTGACTGGGCCCCTTGAGATAGCAAGCATTTGCATATTTAAAACCTACCCCTTTCTGACAACAAACTGAAAATTAAAGGTAAAACAGAAAAATATAAATCACATTAAATTTTCTTGCCTACAAGTTGCATACATGATAAATGTCCCTGTTAAATAAGGGGATTTCTGGAAAATAACAACTGGACTAATCAGACTACTCATACAAATTGAAAACTAGCCTATCCCACCATTTAGGCTGAGAGATTGTTTGGGCCAATCATTCTAAGTAGTCAGTCAAACTTACCTCCAATGGCAACAGTTGTTTTCTACCACATCCCTTTTTCTGAAGCAGTTACACAGGCCAACTAATTATAATATCATTAAAATAGAACATATATGATGAAGTCTACTAGAAGAAAGAGCTAATAAGGAAAAATCAATAAACCAGACAGCATTAACGAGCATTCAGATTGTACTGCATTTTTATTTTTATCTTTTAGATAGGATCTTCTGCAAAAAGGGCCAGTTTGCACGAATTCCACTAAACACTGATCAAGAAATTTACAGAATCTACAAAAGTATTTGGCTTTCCTTTCCTTAGTTTCACTCTTTAGTCCCAGGGGAGCATGTTTGCCTCCATTGTGTATGGAAAGCCCACACTCTGACACTGCCATGGATTTTTCATATTATAGGAAGGTATGATAGTTGACACTGAATATACTTGTATATAATATGTCATCACTGATCCTGATTTTAAACTTTACTGTAAAAAAAAATCACTCGTCATGTATACATGCAATTTTGTGGAACATTTCTCCCCAAGCCTCATTTGAAAATGGACACTGCCAAGTCAGACTTTCTCAGTTAACAAAAACAACTAAAACCATAATTAACTAAAAAAATAAACAAACGCAAAATAAAACAAGACTAAACAGAGATATTTTTTGTATAATACAGAAAACAGGGAAGAAGTGGAAAGAATATAGGAAAATGTGTAACATCATCATATGAAGAGGGTTGATTTAAGGAAATTATTATCTGCAACTAAACATTTTAGAGTAATGCAGTATGTGAGAAAAACAGCACACAGAGGCTATTATGACTCCATTTGTATGAATAAAGTATAAGATATGCAGTACATATGTGTCAATAAAAGAAAAGGTATGATGAGATTTTTTTAGAAAACAAAGGAAAAGGTAACACAAGATTTATTTAGACCTGTGGAGTTTGTTTTAAATAATGGAAATGAACTGTATCCGGGTACTTCAGCTGCCCTTTAGGTGTTATGGAAAGAGGTAAAGGAGAGCAAAGACAGATGCACCATGTGATTACTGGTAATGATAGAATAGTTATATGTTTATCTCAATGTCCTGCGAGTAATGAGGCTATTACATTTGTTTCTTCTTATGTATGCCAGAGACTGCAGAACCTCTAAGCCTTAAGTACTGGTATTTAACTATCCTCTAAATTACAGCCTATGCAACATATTTTGATAGAAGCCCATTGGCCAAAGCACTTTCTCACAAATTAGTGAACTGCTATGATTTAGACATAGACCTCTTATTTTTTCCCCTACAAATCTAGATGTCATCCTCAAATATTTAATGATTTTCTTGATAAACTTAGATATCTTTAAGGGCAAACATATATCAAAATATCAAAATAAGCCCATGCAGTGATTCATTATCTTTATATTGGTCTAGTATCAAATTGCCGTATTCTCTGAAAAAATAAAAAAATGATCCTATTTTGAACCTCTGTTATAAATTCTAAAGCCCAGTGCTGTATGTTTACAGCAGAGAGGAATGCCTTCTCAATTTCCATGTTGTGGTTTTGAGTAGTATTACTACAGTACAAAGCTAAAAGTGTGGATACAGAAAACACTTAACAAGTCTCACTTAACTCACACTTATAGTTACAGACTAGGCTTAAAAACACACAATAAATTAAAGGAGCAAACAAAATTAACATTAAAAACATTAGTTTTATCATGCATGCTCTGAAGTTATTGCTTGGAGCATGAAAGTTGACATGTTGACTTTTGTATATATTTATTAGAGAGTATAATATTCAAAAAAGAAGTCTAGATCTAAAATTAGAATGAATTTTCTTTTAATTATGATAGTGGACTACAATGTTGATATATTTTATAAATGATGGAAAGGAAGCAGGGTTATGTTTAAGATGGAAGAAATTATAAAAAAGCTGATCTTAGAAATATGTAAAATAGAATATGATTCTACAGAGATGTTAGGAATGAAGACCACCTACATTGCATACTATATAGAAGATTAAAAAAAAATTCCAGATGTCAAAAACAGGATATAGGGTTTGCTGACTGCAGCATAATGCAACAACAGATATATCATGCAAAAGAAGGGGAAGTGGGTAAGAATTTTGGAAGAACTTCATGAACTGACTGAAAAATCATAAAAATGTTGCTGACCAACCAAAAATGATTAACAGAAATGCTAAAGAAGACAATGAAAAATCAAAATTAAAAAAAATTACAAGTCATGATAATTAAGTCAGAAGAAATAAATCTGAACCATAGTACTGGAGATAGTATTTAAATTTCACATAAAATATTCTGGAGAATTTCTAAAATCAGGAAGTAATAATGGACTCTTCAAAGTAATTGCAATAAAAGCAAATATTAATAGAATTATATTTTAAAGGAAAAGAAATGATGTATATGAAACAGAATAAGTATAGTAAGTAGCATGTAATGTTAAGAGGCAACGTTTGGAAATTAATTAACTGGTAATGTAAAAAGAATAAAGATGGGATAAGCACATAAAAGAATAAAGATGGGATAAGCATATAATGTTAGATGAAGGGCAGTGTATTGAGAATATTTACAAATATAAAGAACATATTTTAAGAGCTGATTGGAAATTAAAAAAAAAATACTGGAGCAGACATGATACCATATAAGTCTTAACAGGAGATAAGAGAGTGGATTGCGTGTATAATGCACTATGATTTATAAATAACTGACCAACAGAGCAAACACAAATGATAATTGCCATGCTGATTATCTCTTTTTATGAAAGGACAAACTATTGCCTTTAACAAATGAAGACTGCTAGCATTGTCCAGCACAGACTACAAAATCATTAAACAAAATTTGATGACATATAATAAAATACATTTTCAAAAAATTGGTTCATGGTGCCATTAATGTGTTACAGGCGGTGAGTTGTTATTAAATGTTTAGACCATGTAGACAATCATTCTAATTAGCATGACTCAGTCCGATCATTAACTACAGGGTTAGACCCAACTGATGTGAAGCTATCATCCAGGTGCACCTCAGGGAATGTTTTGATGCTTACCCTAACTACTTCCAGTTGTGTGTAAACTTGAGAGACGGACATGCAATTACTGCTGCAAAGTCCATCAGGTGGTCCAGCCTGCCTACCTTGAGCAGATAGCTTTTGTTATGTCCCAGTTTTTAACTAGAGATTTTTAAATAGGAAACATGTCTCTGCATCATACCCTTTAGCCTCCTTCTGGAAAAGAAGAAAAAGACACATTTCTTTACTTTGGCTCTTTTTCTGCTGAATTTTTAACATCTGGCCACTACCTGAGACTGGGTGTGGTATGTCATGGTCAAGATGACATCCATCTATACTATGGTACCCAGTGCAAATAATGATTAATATTTAAAACAGCTGGAAGAGAAGATCTGTGTAAACATAAAATATCTTGAGAAGGCACTTGATATAGAAAGTGTGGAGCAAACTGTGTTAAGAGCAAATGGCACAGTAAAGCCAGTAGCATGGTTTCTAATGAAAATAACATAGATGGAGTTATTAGGGTCTTAATAAATGTTTGCATGGGAAAGAGAACTGTAGTTGAGAATGGTTTAGCAAGGCTGATTTGTTAGTCTGATATTATTTTAATAGTTTTGCATAAAATGTTATGAGTAATACAAAAATCAAATGCACTAAATTAGGCAATAGATAAATTAAAATGAAATCTCCTCAGATGATGTGGATTTACTCAACAAGGATAACTGTATATAACAAAAGAGCTGCAGAACAGGAGAATGAATAAGAACAATCATTAGAAAAAAGGAAAAATGGAGGACTACATTAAAAATATTAGGAATTTTAATGGGAATGGATGACCACTCATGTCCAAATAGAAAATAAAGATTTAATTGGCTAGGGACTTTTTTGAGTTATTTTTATATAATCCTTAGTTTAATGGAAAGTAAACTTTATCCTTTGTGTTTTAGACCTATCTGAAAAATAATCATACTAGGAGAACATTAAATACACTTTTTATTCATTGAAGAAATAGAAATTGATTTTCCGGATCCCTTTGAAGAAGTGTTAGGGAACTTTATGCACTTAGACATTTATTTCAACAAGTATGAATTAGTAGATGATTAGCTACAGAAAAGATATATACAAACATTTTACAGTTGCTTAAAAGAAGCTCTTGCCAACTTGTATATGTATAAATATGTTTTTCTTAAGAAAAACATGGAAATTAAATTGTAGCTATTTTACAATAATATTTAAGAAGAAAACAAGATCGGATGTTATAATTATAAAGAAACAGTATGTGTAGTTGCACTGAAGTAGGAAGAAGACTTCATATAAAGCATGTTATAATGCTAAATGAAATACAATTAAAAAAGGTATATTTATATTTTTCATATGGATTTAATGCAAGGCTATACTCCAAACATAAAGCTCAGAGTAAGAAATTCCATTTGACAGACTTTTGCTAGAGATGGAAGATAATCAGAAGCAGTCTGAGACTGTATTAGAATTTTATCGGTGGGAATTAATGTGTTATAGTCCATTAAAAATAATTATTATACAGACATGGAAATGAAGATGGAAGAAGCATGGGCAATACTAATACTGATTTAGTCAGCTAACACTGGTTTGTAGATGCCACTTCCATTTAAAACACAGAAAATTTGGTGGTAGGTAGATGAACTTTAAATCTAAGATGGCAATATGCACATTTAAGACATTGCTAATGAGAAAGAAGTTCAAGAGGAAATTATGGCTCAACATGAGTTAAAAGATTAAGGATTTTGATTTTAAAGAACAGCCATCATTTATTCTTGTAGTAGAAAACTAATGAAATGGACATTTTAAATACTAGCACCTGAAATCAAATTAATCAGAGTAATGTTGATTGTTGCTCATGAAAACTAGGTATGTTACCTCTTTCTCTGCAGGATTTTGAAATGTCAGAGACATCCAAGATGAACAAGCTCACATATTTCTCCTAATTTTGAGGGAAATTAATAAATGTTAAAGTAAATATATCTAACAATAATGGTTGAATGATGCTATGTGAAAAGTTAATTATCATAGAAGAATATTATAAGTGAGTATTAAAGTAGACTTTACCATGGTTTTACTTAACACTTTCAGTAAAAATATAATAGGAGGATATGCCTTCCTTGCAATGTAAAATTCTGACATGTCTATTACATTTAATGTGCAGCTGAAGATTAATTGACTACCCATGCTTTTTTTCATTAGGTTATATGAGACTTTAGCATCCATGTACAACCAAAACAGTGATATAAGACCTCAGTCTGAAAGGGATTCAACCCAAGACAGTAAAATTTGCTCATATGTTGTACTGCGGTGTTATGGTCCGAACACAATTTCAGATATCAGATATAGGGATAGTCTCTGAAGCCTTTTGTTCAAAAAGATAGGCAAGAGTGTGTAACCTGATGATCTACTGACACTGACAAATTATATAAATGAATAGCCTTGGTTATAAGGTGTCACAGTGGTTCCCACACATTTTGGTTTATATCATTTTTTTGTCTGACAGCTGTTTATAGATTTAAGTCTCCTTCAAGTAGGCCTGTAATGAAGAACCTGTGCTATTTCTATTACCATTTGAGCCATTACAAGGCTACATTTTATGCACTTCCTTTAAATGGTCATATACAAATTATTCTGTATTACTGCTATTATATAAATGCATGACTGCAGCCATTTCAGTCAGTAGGTTTTATGTGTCCTTATCTTTCTTATCCAGCAACTGCTGGCAGGTTAAAATTAATTGGTATTTATCATTCAGAGCATTAATTGAAATTTACCATTGAGTGAACATGCTCTTTATCAGTGAACAATCCTTTTAATTGGTAAGTGGACCTATAGTTCTTTGCCTTTGCTGTTTATATTTTATATTCTTCATTCTTAAATATATGACAAGCACAGCCATTGTCCTGCCTCCACATTTAACTGCTTGATATCACTTAGTGACATCATGTATGGAAGTTCATGACAGTGCAAATAAACAGCTCAGTGATAAAGTGAGGGGAGGATGGCAGGGGGTGCTGCTACATACCCACCTTAAGACTGACATAGAAGAGTAGGGTGGCAATATATGTATAACTGATGGTATGTAATAAGCCATCCCATTCACCCAGTTATTTAGATCTGAAAAGGCACTTAAAATGAAAACGCAGAACTGTGATGCTGGATGGGGAGTGTGGGGAGTATAAATAACAGTGCATAGTCTAGACCAAGAGTCCGGAGATTGTAGAGTGGGCCAAGAATATCCAAAGAAGCTGCACAGTTCTATGGGTGCTAGTATACAAAACACGTGAAGAATAAGCTTACTTTCTAGGAACTTACATGACTGAAACTGGATAAAAAGGGAAAGAAAATACTTAGAATTATGCGTAAACAGGTAGGTTAATCAACATCTTTTCAAACACAGCTTTCATTTCAAACATTTTAAAGAGTTTCCATGTGTTCTGGAAAACTATGACATTCTAATAAATTATTTAAGGAAGCTAAATTTCTGGATTTCTTTTAAATTCATCTAAAACTATACTTTCAAGCATGAATATTTCTATGATATGTTTCATTTGCTTTCTTTTTATCTTTTTCAGAAATTAGTGTTATAAAATGCATGAAGAGGAGACAAAATGTGTTCTAGCTGACAATGTCTCCCAAATCTCTTTCCTGAAGAAATGTACTTTATATGTTTGCAGTCTATAGTTACCTTCATTTGAATGACAAATAATGTGATAAATATAGCTTTTATCCTTTCATACAAAGTATTCAGTTACAGTAATGTTTACAAAACTAGTTTTCTACAGACTTCACTATAACGTAGTTCGTGCACAGAATGCAATGCAGGTGCAATTATACTTTCAGAGCTGCTCAAGGAGTGTGGAATTCCAACCTGGACAATAATGAAATTGCAGATCATTGCTTTCATGACAAGGACTACAAAAAGGTTAACCATAAAACTGAAACAATGGAAAATTATTTTTCATTTCCTTCATGTTTTAATTAAGTACATTTATAAATAGCATGCAAAAGGGAATATATGTTCTTAGAATACATATTTTGAAATGTTACTAATTTTAATTCATTTCCTGTGCTTATTAAGACAAACGTTTTTTTCTAAATCTTCCTGCTTACTTAAACTACAAAAAGTGCCATGCATTTCCTGTACCTTGTCATCCACTAGCTTGTAGATGATCTTCTTATAAGAAATTCCACCTACATACAGTGCCTAAATAGAAGTTTCATGCAAACCACAGGATCTGACTGCAGAAATATTCTACCTATGAACAGATAACTTGGGATTCTAAAGCTATATAATATTAATTTGAAATTCATTACACTTTCAATATTTTAGAAACTAACAAATTATTATTAAACTATCAGTACTTGAGTTTATATAGTTTAGTACAACGTATTCAGCGTGTTAAATAGACATCAACTTGTTTCAAAAGAAATTTGCACAATAACAACCAACAGCTCAAAAAAAAAAAAGATAAAACAATTACAGCATATAACAAGAAATGGCAGACCTTGATGCATAACATATAATCCACAGCATTTTATCTAGACCAAAAAGAAACTATTCCACAACTTTTAGAACTTAACATGATACACCCGCTTCACAAAATAATTTCAGTCTAGTGATGTAGATAGGAAAGTCCTTAGATGTGTCAAGGGAATCTTTTGGCAGTGTCTAAAATTACTGCTATAATAAATACACACCTGAATTAGCCAAATGAGCTTATCTAAATCAAGTTTATTTCATGCATTAGAAATAGCCATTAACCAACACAGTAAGTCTTCAGGGGGGTGGAGAACTGTAAATCTAATAGTGCAAGGTGCTGCCATTTAAGTTTCTTCTAAAAGAAGACTACAACTCCCATACTTGTTAGTTGTCATAGACATTTTCATTACATCTACAGCAGTGCCCAACTCCCTCACTACTGTTATACAACTCTTGTGAAAATTTTGTTGAAAAATGTCCTTATAATTTATAATTTTATTATCTTTATAATTCACAAAAGCAGCAGCAGACGATTGTATCATTAATGTCCCTCAGGTTAGAACAGTGGATCAAACTGTATCCAACAAAGGTCTATCTCATGTACTCTCTAACTTAATACCGACACCAGTAAAAGTTAACTGATAAATAATAGACAGCTATCCTCATTGTATATTAATAACCCCCTTACCTAGTATGTGCAGTTTCTTAATGAAAGTAGAAGGTGGATGAACTTTCCTGTTCAAACTTCTTAGCTGTATGGGTTACCACTGTTAAAGGGTTCTAGCCACTCAGTTTCCTGTATTAATTCAAAGAGATAATAGAAAAATGAAGGCCGTGCAGTAGCTCATTCCCAAAAAAAGAATATGTTTGTCAAGACATTCGGACTAAGGCATCACATGCAAGGTTACACAAAACTGTTTCCTCCCTTAATGCTAAAATCCATTTAATCCAACTAATCACCCAAAATGTGTGCCCCTAAGGGTCCTAAACCATATCCTTGGTTTCAGTAGTGGGAGGTCTTTCTGCTTATCAGTGAGAGTGGTATGAATTAGAGCAGCCTATTTGTCACATGAGGATTGGTTTCCAGCTCTGAAATTTACCTTACTGGCCATTTTGGGCTAATTTCTAACTCTTTCAAGTTTCTGAGTTAAAAACCCGTGTTTGCATTGGTTTGCATGAGTTTGCACATTGGACAGCACCGCTTAGCTAAGGTTAAACTATTCCCGGCGCCATAAAGTATGCTCTTCAGTTTTGCCCTTAGAACTAGCCAGTTTCTAAATACTAGCACTTGAATCTGCTTTTCTGTGCCCAGCACAGGTTCATAATTGTTGTAAGCACTAAATAAGCTACAAATTACTGAAGCACTCAACCTTTCTCATTACTTAGTGATTAACGGTTTTAGTACTTATCTTCCTCAAGTGGTGAGGGAGTTGGGCACTGCTGCAGATGTAATGAAAATGTCTATGACTACTAACAAGTATGGGAGTTGCAGTCTTCTTTTAGAAGAAACTCAAATGGCAGCACCCTGCACTATTAGATTTACAGTTCTCCATCCCTCTGAAGAATTACTGTGTCAAAGAAACAACTCTAGTACTTACTTCCCCTCACTTGTCTAGAGGAAATAAGTGATTACCCAGGCATGTCCAAGGGACAGCTCTCAGAGGCTCTCAATAAGTATCTGCCCTAGCAACAGAGCCCTCCAAAGCAGAAACACAAGCAACCTCCACCCATCATAACCCAAAAAACACATAACACACAGACTCAGAGTGCCACACAACCACAGCCCATAAGGCAAAACAATGTACCTAACACATTAGTCATAGGTGACTCTACAGTCAGGCACACTGATGTTCCACTCACCAGACTAGACAAGGAGAAAGTTACTGTTAGCTGCCTGTCGAGTGTCAGGATGTGCCACATAACCCATGCACTTAGGTCACTTCACAAGTACGAATATGACTCAGTCATTGTCCATGTTGGTGTGAATGACCTGAGATGCACCTCCCTGGATTACATGAAAAGTGACATGGAAGAAGTCTCTGATCTTGTAATCCAGGCAGGTATGACCCTAGCCCTGAGTAGCATCCTACCTTCACCCAGAATGATACTGCAGTACAAGGGCAAAATGATTGACTTCAACAATTGGCTAAGCTTCTGGTGTCGTTCTAAAGGGATCCAGTATCTGTCTGCCTGGGACAGCATGGTCAACAGGCCACTATGCTTTGCCAGAGATGGCCTGCGCCTGTCACCCCTGGGATTCCAGTTACTGGCTAAGGCTCTTGCCACCCTTATGGTGCCTTTTTTAGGCAAGGTTCAAATGACAAACCAACCACCATAACAGATACAGGCAAGCAAAAACTGAGGGTAATGCTACTCAATGCTAGAAGTCTAAACCTCAAAATGCACTCACTCAAGGCACTCCTTAAAATAGAGAACATCGATATCTGTGCAGTAACTGAAACCTGGTTCAAGGCTCCAGAGAGCACCCCTACATTACCAAGATTTAACCCATACCATACCATCAGGCCACCTAACCAGGACCGAAACACCATGTGTGGAGATGTGCCCATTTTCATTAAGGATAAACACATCTCCAGGCTAGTTGCCCAACATAATGCAGCCGAAATTATCCAAGTGCAACTAACTCTGGGCAAAACTGCAATCCATATTGTAGCTTGCTACAGATCCCCTACAATGCCCCAGGATTACCACTCCTCTTTTCATGAAATACTAGAAAATATTAGGGTTCAACCAAACACCCTGATAATGGGCAGTTTCAACTATCCCACCATTAACTGGGAAAACTACTCATGTACCAACTCCTTCACACACTGCTTTCTAGAGTCCATAAACTCCAGTGCCCTAGATCAACTTATCCACACCTCACCAGGGACAATAATATCCTAGACCTAGTCATTACCAACATGAGTGACTGGTGTTCCACACCCGAAGTCAACTCCTTGTTGGTCAGATCCGACCATAAGCTAATCACCATAGATATCCACAACCCTACCCTCCCCCCATTAAGGAAACCACTGTAAAAAATGTTTCCAAAGCCAACTTCATGCTTTTTAAGACAGAAGTGGCCAACTTCACGACATCCATGCAGATGGACAATACAGGTACAACTGCCAAATCTTACACAAATGCACTCTATAAGCACTTACACAAGTACATGGATCATGCTATCCCTAACAAAACCAAGATGCTATCCTCCAAAAAAAGGAAGCCGATCTGGTGGTCCCCTGCTATAAACAAACTCTACAACAGAAGGAAGAAACTGTTGCAAAAGAGAGTAAAATCCCATGAGTGGAGGAGCTCTCTGGTCAGCCTCAGTAAGAAGCTGAGATCCCTCATATAATCCTCTAAAGCCAGCTATGAAAACAAAATTTCCACTGACTCTAAGGACAGCCACAAAGCATTCTATAGCTATGTTAAGAATCTCAATGGTAACACTCAGATCTGCTCTGAGTTACAGCACAATGGCACATAAATTATGGAACCAACTGATATCGCCAACATCCTGGCTGATAGGTTCAGTGCTAAATTTACCCCCCACCCCTAAAGGGCCCATATCCATACCGGAAGAATGCAGTGGCCCTGCAATCACAAATGAGCAGGTAAAAACTGTACTCTCCAAAGCCAAGAACACAGCATCCATGGGACCAGACAACGGCCCAGGCTGCATCCTACATGAACTCCAGAATAAAATGGCCCCCCACCTAAGCACCATGTTCAATCATAGCCACACGACAGGCTTTGTACCCACTGAATGGCGCACTGCAACAGTTATACCACTCCACAAAGGGGGAGCCACCACGGACCCTAGGAACGATCGCCTTATTAGTCTGACAAGCCTGGTTTGCAAAGTCATGGAATGTATCATCATGGAACTCATAAACAAAGACATTGGTAACCTCCCAACTCTGGACCCCACCCAGTTCGGGTTTGTGAAGGGCCGATCATGTCTCCTGAATCTGATCGACTTCTTTGAAACAGTCGCCAAGAATGTAGACAAGGGTAAGGCAGTTCACACAGCCTATCTTGACCTCGCTAAGGCTTTTGACACCATCCCCAATTCTGGAATTATAGATAAACTCACTAACCTGGGTACAGATCCATACATCACAAGATGGGTTGCCAACTGGCTCACTGACAGAACCCACACTGTAAAAGTTGCAGACTCCAAATATGACTTCAATCCTGTGACAAGTGCAGTGCCACAGGGCTCAGTCTTGGGTCCTCTCCTGTTTGGGATCGACTTCTCTGAAGTACGGGCCAACACAGAGGGCCTCTGGCTGACAAAGTTCACAGATGACTGCAAATTAGTTGCCATAGTCAAGTCCCCAAACGACGTGGACATCCTAAAGAAGGGCCTCACTGAGACTGATGCCTGGTGTCAGAGCCATGGCCTGAAGCTCAGTGCCAAAAAGTGCATTGTCATCCTCTTTGGAAAAAACTCTGTACCCATGAACTACCACATAGGTGGCAGTCCACTTAATGCAGAAGGTGTGATGAGACCTTGGGACTCAGGTGGACAGTAGTTTTTCCTTTGATAATCACATCGCCACAGTAGTCAGGAAATCCTTGAACATGTCATACCTCATCAAGAAGGGGTTCTCATCCTGGAAAAAGAGGTCATTGTTCCCCTCTACTCGGCTCTGATTAGACCCATTATTGAGTACAACGTCCCTTTTGCAATGTACCTCACAAGACACCTGCAACAGCTGGAAAGGCCACAAAAATACCTCACAAAGAGGATTACGGGACTCAAGCAGATTCCCTATGCTGACTGTCTCAAAAAACTCCAGCTTTACTCTGTAGCATATATCACCTTCTCCAAGGTGATCTCTGCCTAAAATACAAAGTTATGTCAAACCCAGAGTTTTTGGACATGCTACACCTAAAGAAATCTCAATCCCTCTGAGCTACACGCTCTAGAGACCTAAACCTTGTCACCACAATAAACAGAACATGCTGGAGGGATAGATTCCTGTCCCAGAGACTTCCCATACTCTGGAACAAACTACCTATCTATGTCAAACAAAGTTCCTCACTAGCACTCTTCAAGAAAAATCTTGATGAGTGGATGGGAAATAGAAAATTCACCCCAAAGAAAAGATCACTTCTGTGGCCCTGCTCAATAGGGGCACAGGAAAATAACCTTCTTGGGTGGCGAAATCTAGGGAACCTTGTTGGCTAGGCTTAAATAGGCCCTTGGGCCAATAGCCTAGTACCTACCTATGAATCTATGGACCTATGAAATGTAGTTATATAACAAAGGCAGGAAATAACAATAAATCTTTGAGATAACAAAAAAAAGATGGGGGATAGTTCTAGCCAGGTTTTGACAAGTTATAGATGCATTTTGCACACCACACAAGATCTGGTTAGCCTGTTCCCCTCCCCTCTTACAAGAAGTATCATCTGTTTATATCTCAATACCTGTGGAGCTTGGGTACTTCTAAAAAGTCCAAGTAGAGGTTTTGCACATTGTTAGCCATCTTTTCCATCAAAGAGTTGACAGACGCCAAAACAAATTAAAAAGCTGAAGATAAAGAATAGTCAGGCAGCTGTTAATTTGGCTAGAAAGGGAAGGTGTGTCTTTTTCCAAGAAGTAGTCTTCTTCTTGAAGTCTTTGATTAGGAAATCAGCATTTTATTAACGTGATACAAAGAACCCTTAATAATACTGAAAAACAGATGTTGCTTTTCCCTTTTTGGTCTTTATTCAAGATTTGGAAAGGTGTTGAAAGCCACAAACTGCAAGAATCAAGCTTTTCACCAAATAGGAAAGAAAAAAAACTTTTATTTCAGTTCTGCTTAAAAAAAATAAATTGCATTTATAGTGGGCTGTGTGGTGATACTTTTTTGTATTGTTCTGCTTTTATTTCATGTTTTGTCTGAAACAAAAGATCTTTCATTTTTGTTTGTTCTGGGGCCTTAATCTTATAATTTATTTTGTATTTGTGAGAAAATTGTGAATTACTGTAAGATCTTAGCACCATTTATTTATTATAGTGCATCTCTATATTCATAAATAGAATTACTTGAAATAGCTAACTCTTTGTATTTTGAACCCTGTCTAGGGTCTTAGTCTTGTAGTTTGATTTATAGCTGTGCAGAACTGTGAACTATGTCCATTTTTGAGCCTCATTCAGTCATTTCTGCATTTTTTCCAT
This sequence comes from Protopterus annectens, assembly GCF_019279795.1. NCBI lineage: Eukaryota > Metazoa > Chordata > Ceratodontiformes > Protopteridae > Protopterus > Protopterus annectens. Next base: position 1,788,091,495 of record NC_056733.1, on the reverse strand, counting down.
AAACAGTATTCCTGGTAAATTGCTGCATTCTCTGGTGCCTTTGACTATGGTAGAATTGCAGTAGTGGGAATATTATAAGTTTTGCTCCAGGATTAGTGTATCAGTGCTTTGCAACTGTTTATATTCCAGTTTTGCTGCTAGGGACATATATTCTGCTTATACTTTACATACTTAAAGTTGCATTTCAGTGCCTTTCTGTTCCCCTGTTCTTTGTATGTGACCCCCCTGAAACATTAAGTTTCTGCACTTCTGGCCTACATGGGGTCATTGACCTGTAGCTCAGAGTCATAGGATTTGAACTCCAATGCAGGCTTTCTTTGGATTTCTCTCTCTCTCTCTTTCTCTCTCTATAGCAAGCCTGCTTTATCCAGCACAGAGCTATAACCACCAAGGATCTTTTATGCAAGAAGTGGAGAGTTGTGGAAAGCCCAAAACTATGAGAACCAAGCTTTTCATCAATAAAGAAAGAAAAAATATATTTTATTTAAATTCTGCTTAAATATTTTAAGTTGCCCTTGTAGTGACCTGCATGGTGATTCTTTTTGTACTTTTCTGCTTTTTTCCATATTTTAGCCAAAAAGTTATTTGTTTTCATTTTTAGTTTGCTCTTTGACCTTAGCCTTGTAGCTTATTTGCAACTGTGGGGAATATTGTGAGTTACTGCAATATCTTCGCATCATGTATTCATTATACTACACATCTCTCTCCATAAGTAGAATTACCTGTAAAAGCTAGCTGTTTGTATTTTGAACCCTGTCTTAAACCTTAGTCGTGTAGTTTCATTCACAGTTGTGGTGGATCTGTTAACTACTGCCAGATTTGAGCCTCATTTAGTCATTTATTATTGCATTTTTCCATAAACATTATGGTCAATTTCTGTATAGGTGTTGCCTCAGACTTTGGTAGAACTGCTGTAGTGGGAATATTGTAACTTCTGCTCAAAGAATGATGCTGCAGAGCACTTGCAGCTGTTTATATTCCAGTTTTGCTGCTAGATTCTTATATTCTGCTTATCATTTACCTGTTTAAAATTGCATCCCAGTACCTCCAGTTTACTTTACTTCTGTTTTTCCCCCTGTTCTTTGCCCCAACCCCACTGAGACATTAAGCAAATGTTTCTGAAATTCTGATTTACTTGTGGGTCATTTACTTGTAGCTTAGAGTCATAAGACTAGATCTCAGATATTGGCTTTATTTGACCAGGTCCCTCACTTGCTAGTCTGTTTTTTTGCAGCTTAAATTTTCCAAAACACCCCAACTTTTTTCAGTTGTGTTTTTTAAAAAGTTGTTTCTATGGTCTCCACTGCTTATGGTATTTGATTTCCAAAGTCCCTCCCTCCCATCTTTCATTGATATTGTCTGTTGTGTAAGCTACTTAAGTACTTTCCCCACCCATTGTTTTCCATATATCTATAATACTTAGTGCCCATTCAGCTAACTAGCATTGCTCTTGAGTAAACTTCCTTTACTACAAATTGTCTCCTGTTCATTTTACCACAGCACCCATTTGCTTTCACCATTGACACACTTTAAGAGGGTTCTAAATTAAGCCTGTTCCTTGGCAGATACTGCTTTTTTTGTATTATCTTTTGATTTTGGTATTTAAATCATTTTAATGGCCCCTAATACTTAAAATCAGCTTGTCCAGGCAGTTAATAAGTTTAGGTTGCTTAGTGGTAGCATTACACTCTCAAGCAATCTTGTTTTTTGCTGTGCTGATGATGTCATAAGAAGGCAGAAATATGCATGTCCACAGCTAAAGGGATTTGGCTTTCATGGCCTGAAATTGTCCATAAATAGACTTAAAAATCCATAAATAGACTTAAAATAAAAGTAAAAGAAAAAGTCATGAACATTCAGAATTGCCATTTAGCTGAAACACCTGATATCCGTATAGGGTAATTTGCATATATCCTATGATGCAAGAGGTTTAAGGTATCACACAGTTAGAAGTCTAGCTTTGCTAGTTTTTTTTTTTTTGTGTTTTGTAACCAGTTGGTTATCTGTGTGACCTTTTTACTCTTTGTTTTAGCTTGTTTTTACATTACGAGAACTTGGATAGTCCATCTAGTGTCAGTAGGTTGTGGCCTGTTCCGAGTTGGGAAACATATAAGAATGCTGTAAGTGTAGTCTTTTTATTCACCAGAGGACTTATAAGCCAGTTGCTTGTGTTTTAAGAGCCTGAATAAATTTTGCACATTTGTGTGCCACTGCAAATTGTGCAGCATTGGTTAGTAGTGCCCTGTATAGATGTGGACATCTAGATACTAAATATTCACTACAAAACCAACTCTGAATGTATGCTATTAACTTGATGAGTGTAGAGTATTCACTTGCCTGTTGGCATAGAGGAACTAGTTTCCACATTGAAGACCACTGTCCCTTGAATTTAGTATTATAAAGCCTAGTCTAGTCTCTAGCATGAAAAGCACCTTAGCCCACTATTAACCCCTTATGTACTGCACCCTTTTAGCTCACCTGATACAGGAATTGAAATCATGGATATGCACTTTCCTAATTCCTCTGCATTCAGTTAGGTTGATATGGATATACAGAAACAATGTAGCAATTGCATAATGTTCACTGATAAACATTTAATCCTCACAGTAACAAATACAGTATGTGATATATATATATATATATATATATATATATATATATATATATATATATACACACACACACACACACACACACACACACACACTCTGTCATATCTCTCTATATATATATATATATATATATATATATATATATATATATAGGTTTACTATCATAAATTCGAAAATCAGAAAAAAATGTGTCTGCATTTTCGAATTTATACATCGGAAATGAACATTTCCGAATTAACCTAAAGTCAAAAACAGCTGTGTATTGTTGAAAATGTCGCTCGCGATATTTACGGCAATACACAGCACTCCCACCCATCCCGTAACTACCTACCTACCTAGCCTAAACTCACAGTTATGCAGGGGGGCAAGCCCCTGCACTCTGAGGGGCTGTGCCCCCACACCCCCCCTACCTTAATATTCCAACTCCGAGATCGCACTACAGTGAGAAAAGGGATGTATTTCCCTAACCGCACTGTACCGCGATCCCCTCACATGAGCGAACGTTAGAATTGCGAATGCACAGTCCATTTGCAATGGTAACGTTCGCTCACATCACCTGCGAATATGAAGTATTCGAACATCTGTTGTTCGAATACTTCATAGCCGCATAAGTGCATCGGCATTGTGATATATATATATATATATATATATATATATATATATATGTATATATATATATATATATATATATATATATATATATATATATATATATATATATATATATATATATATATATATATATATATGCACACACACACACACACACACACACACACACACACACACACACACACACACACACACACACACACACACACACACACATACACACACACACACACACAATGTCTCTTGAGTCAAAACACTTGTGTGCAAACATTCATAATAGCAATCTGGTTGCTAGAAGCACACATGCTACACTCACCACACACACATAGTACACACCCTACACTTAGACCTACTTATGCTAAAGTACTTAAGTACAATCTTCCCAAAGGTCAAAGACATGCTAGGCATTCCACCTGCAAAAATTATCCCCAGCAAACCCAAAAGCACTCAAAAGAAACAATTCCAAACACTGCACATACAACCACACCCAGTAGAGCCTCAACTACCAAACCAATAAGGCAATCCAACACACTACACAGGATGCTAGTCACAGAGGACATCATTGTATGACATACTGATGCCCCACTCACCCAGCTAAACAAGGAGAAGATAACAAGCAGTTGCCTACAGGAACAGGAACCAAGATCTGCCAAATTACGTATGATGTCAAATCATTACACAACAAGTACCAGTATGATTAAATCATAATCTATGGAGGTATAAATGATCTGAGGCTTACCTTTGTAGAACATTATGAAGAGAGACATTACAGAACTCTTGGACTATGTGTTTGGTATATGTCTAACACTGAACTGCATTCTACATTCAGCAAGAATGATACCACAATATGAATAGAAGATGATTCACTTCAATAATTGGCTTAGTTTTTAGTGTCGGTCTAGGGAGATGCAATATTTGTCATCATGAGTGGACATGTTTAGCAAACCATTTTGTTTTGTCAAGGAAGGTCTGCACATGTGCCCTCTAGGCCTCAAAATATTGGCTAAACATTGTCCCCCACAGGTCATGTTTTTTATTCAATGCCAAATTGGCAAACCTTCCAACATAGCAAAGTCTAACCAAGGAAATCTAATTGTGTTACTGCTCAATGCCAGGAGTCTAAGCAAGAAGCTTCACTTCCTCCCAGTTCTCCTCACCGTAAAGAATTTAGACATCTGTGCAGTTACTGAAGTATGGTTTAAAGCTACAGAGTAACCTGGTAGTGCACAGATTCAGTGCCTTCCACACATTTAGACACACAGACAGGTATTAAAGGTAGACTTATCTCGATCTACATCAGTAACAAGCATATCCCAGGCTGTTTTAAACAGGATGATTCACTGGAGTTCCTCCACATCCACATTACCATAGACAAAGTCCCATACCATATCCTAGCAAGCTATAAATCACCAGTTGGCATAATGGTGAAGGTCTTTGCCTTCCATGTACAAAGTAGAAGGTTCGATCCTGAACTCTGGCCAATGCTTGTTTGGAGCTCTCTGTGGAGTTTCACCCACCTCCAAAAAAACATGCTAAGTGTTTCCATCTCAAACTCACCAATGAATGGAACTGTGGGCAGTAGCTCAGACTCTACATGATGCTCTACAAGGAGAAGAGCTGTACAGACTAACCACTTTGGGCATCTACTGTAGTGCACAGTGTCCTTAAGATAAAAGAACATGTATCACAGACTGCAAACCATGGTAGGGTTAGCCACTCAACAGTGTAAAATATGGCTCCAGATGATTCGGTCATGTTGACTAATGTTGCCAAATAGGCAAGAGTATTTGCCAATGATAAGTGTGTCCAGGATCCAGATCTGGCCTACACCAGAGACCCATACTAAAGGTGGAAGGGGTTTATGTGCCCTTATTGGCCAGTATGTGCCTGCCATAAAGCACAGCAGCCCTGAGTCAATAAGCTACTGGCCAGCTGGTGTCTAATTGCCTAGCCTGGGTTACTTGTGATAGCTCTATTTAGTAAAAGCTGTATGTAAAACCAATCAACCTGCCAAACATGAAGTGAGTATTGCTACTTAATGTAGGTTCACTGACAGAGTGCAGCTTGGAAGTGGATGAAATGATGATACAGAGGAGACTGGGCATGCTATATATCCAAAAGACAAGATGGAAGGACAGTGCAATGAAGCCACTTAGCTTGAGATCCAGAGTCTACTATTCAGGAGGACAGGCTAGAAATGTTCTGGGAATTGTGTTGAGAGAGAGGCTTCAGAAGGCAGGGAGGGATATCATCAGAATTAGTGACAGAGTGATGGCAGTCAGACTCCAGAGTAATGATAGTTCAGTATTCATAATCTCAGCTTATGTTCTACAGCAGGGTTGTGATAGTGAGGAAAAGAATGCATTTCAGACAGCAGTTGCAGGACCTACTAGAAAAAGCAGGACAACATGAATTGGTGTTGTTGATGGGTGACTTGAATGCACATATCAAGACAGACAGAACAGGATATGAGGACTGCCTGGATTCACATGGGTGGGACAACGGAATAAAGAATGAGAGGCCATTCTAGACTTCTGCCTGGCAAATGGCTTGATAGTAGCCAACACATGGTTTAGAAAAAGAGAAAGTCACAAGATCACATATAAGTGTGACCAACATGCAACTCAGGTAGACTTCCTCCTAGTAAGGAAAGGATACTGTGGTAGAATCACTGATCACACAGTCACCCCTGTGAAACAGTCAGCCCACAGCATAAACCTCTGCTTGCCACAAGCAGCTGTGACCAGTGGTCAGAGAAGGCACTAATGGCAACACAGGCCAGGCTGAAGACCTGTGTGGCTCATCCGGTCAGGATAAAACAGACAAACAGTTGTGGGTTTGGTTCAATCAGCTTTATTACACACAGACACATCAAAACTGAGGCTTAGTAACTTAAATAAACTTATAAACAGACTGACTACTACACTCATACATGTTAGCAGTCTGGTTGGTCTCTCAAAATGGCACTCCTGCCTGAATGTGCTCACTATTTATATGCACATGCCGACATCTGGAAATGCTTCTTAAATTTACACACACCTTCTACAACTTTTCTACAACCTGGAAGGTGACTGGAGAGAAAGTACAACAGTTTAAAGAATTACTCAGGGCTCTAGCACTCCAAAAAGAGTAGGAAATAGGTGTAGCTGAAGAAGCAGAAGAAGGATGGCAGGCCCTGAAAACAGCATGCATGAGGACTACAGAACAGATATGTGACCAAGCCAGGCATGGAAATAAGGTACATAAGGAAAGCTGGTGGTGGAATACAGAAGTACAGGAAGTCATCAAAAGTAAGAAGGAATGCAGGAAAAAGTGGGAGATAGGAAAACACCAACCAGGCAAGTAAGGAATACAGGTTGGCTAACAAAGAAGCTATAAAAAGGAGTTGCAATAGCACAGAACAGGGCATTGGAGGCACTCTACCAACTTCTGGAAAGTATCTCAGTAGGTGGCACAAAGAAACTATATCAGGTTGCAAGGCAAAGACAGAAAGTTAAAGAAGATTGTCAGACACCCTTCATAAAGGATGCCAGCAATAACCTGCTGAACAGTCCACAGGACATCAATGGCAGAAGACAGAAGAAAGAAGTATTTCCAGCAGCTGCTGAATGAATAAAATCCCACAAAAACTGTACTGCCCCACACAACTTTCAAGGAGAGGAGAAGAAGAGGAGGAGCCCACCCTAGAAGAAGTAAGAATGGCACTAAGGAAAATAAAGTCAGGGAAAACAACAGGCTCAGATGAGGTCACAGCAGATATAATAAAAATGCTGGGTGAGATAGGGGAGAAATGGGTCCTGGGGGTACTCATAGCAGTGTGGAGAGAAAGGTGCATCCCAGATGACTGGAGAATAAGCATACTAATGCCAAAGTATAAGATCAAAGGGGACATCTACAACTGTGGGCAGTACAGAGGCATCAAGATCCTGTCATACTGCATGAAAGTTCTGGAGGAGGTGACTGATAAATGAATATGCAGAGTAGTAGAAAGTAAGATGGGAGATGATCAGTTCAGATTCAGATCAGGATGTAGCACAAATGACCCAATGTTTAAAGTGAGATGCCTAGTTGAGAAGAAGCTAGAGATGAGGAAAGAGTCCAGCTGTGCATTCCTAGACTTGGAGAAAGCATATGACAAGGTCTCAAGAAAGCTGATCTGTGCAGCAGTGTGGTGGTTCAAGGTCCCAGAAACAGAGGTAGAATTAGTGCAGACTATGTACAATGACCTAATGATTCAAGTACGAACAGTGTTCAATCCCACAAAGGGGTTCCCATTGAGTGTGGGTGTGCACCAGGGTTCATTTCTGAGCCCACTGCTGTTCATACTGCTGATGGACTACATTAGCAAACAGGTCGGAGGGGAACAGATCAACAAAGTTGTTGTATGCAGATGATGTGGCATTACAGGTACACCCTGGGCAATAATTTAAGCAAAGGGTAAGGGAATGGAATGAAAAACTAAGCACAGATAAGACAGTGGTAATGGCAGTAAACTGTGGAAATCAGAAGAAGCTGAGAACTGAGATAGAAGAGAAGACAGTGGAACAGGTTAATAGCTTCAAGTATCTGGGAAGGAGTTTGAGAACAAGAGAAGTCTGAATGAAGAGATCAAAGCTAGAATCAGAGGGGCTGCAGCCAATTAGCATAGATTCTCAGGTGTAGTGAATGACAGAAGAATGCCAAAGAAGCTGAAAAGGAAGGTGTACAAGACAGTGGTGTGACCAGTACTACTGTATGGTAGAGAAACCTGGGCAGTAAAGGCAGAGCAGATGAGGAAACTAGAGGTGATGGAAATGAAGTGCCTGAGAAGGGTGGTAGGATACACACTGTGTAACAGATGAAGAAATGAGAACATGAAAGCAGGAGCCAAAGTAGCTCCAATTGCAGAAAAGATCAAAGAGAACAGATTTATGTTGGTTCAGATACATGCTGAAAAGCAGAAAATAATCTGATGAAGAAGATTTGGGACAGACAGGAAGAAGATAAGAGGAAATAAGGACAGCCATCGAAGAGGTGGATGGATAGTGTGAGAGATGATCTGCAACAGTCAGGCATGAGTGTCGAAGAAGGCAGGAGTGTGGCATTGAATTGAGAGAGAGAGATAGCAGCAGTTAACAAGATACCCTGACCCCATGTAGAAAAATGGGAAAAAGAGTGGTTGATGATGATGGTGATTATGTTGATGATGATGGAGGCGCTCACCATTCAACCAAATACCATATTCATGGGGGGCTTTAGTTATCCCTCTATAACCTGGGAATCCCGCACAACTCCAAATTTTGAGGTGCAGAGATTCCAAGACTTTGTAAATAAATACATCCTGGTCCAGTTAGTGGAGACACCTAATAAAGGTACAAACATATTGGAGCAGGTACTCATAAATATGGGAGAACTCTGTAACCCCCCCCTTGTGTTGTGTTCTCTCTGGAAAGGTCAGCCCAAAACAATATAGGAATCAATTCTGTAATCCCAGCCAAAGCCACTAACAGTTACAGACTACTCCAAGACAAACTACCTTTGATTAAGTGATAACTTGTCAAAATTTCAAACCCCTCCAAACTCAGATGCCACAGCAGCCAATGTTGAATTATTCACAGAACCTCTGTACAACCATGTCAATGATTGCAGAGAACCTGCTGTGCCTACCAGAAGTAATCTCAAAACTAACTCAGTAAAACAAATTACTCTGGCAGAATTCAAAATCAAACATGTTGTACAACAAAAGAAATTAAATTATAGCTAAAATTAGGATGTATAACACCAAAGAAGAGAAGTACTCTTGCATCAAACTGAACTTGAAATTGAGAGGACTAACTAAGTCCAACAAATCAAATTTTGAAAAAAAGATAGGTTCCCAGACCAAGGACAACCATAAGGCCTTGTTTAGCTATGTCTGAAACCTCAAAAGCAGTACACAACAATGTGCCAAACTGTTAGTAAATAGAACCATATTCATGGAACTGGGAGATGTAGCAGATCTTCTGGATGACAAATTCATCTCCAACTGTATCCTCCTTTCACCCCTAGCTGCCCCCATGGAAATACTATCTAACATAATCCCTCTAACTACCAGTAGGGAGTAGGTCTTAGATGTGCTCTCTAAGGCCAAGAATACAACTTCAATGGGCCCTAATAATATCCCAGGATGCCTCTTAAATAGCCTGAAATGTGACTTATTAGGCTCACTGCTGTCACTTTTCAACCATAGCCTCCACACAGGCTTCAAACCATGGGAATGGAGGATTGCAACTGTCATCCTTTTTCACAAGGTTGGACCTTTAATGGATCCTGGGAACTTCAGAACCATTAGTCTGACTAGTCTCATATGCAAAGCCATGGAAAGAATTATCATGAAAATAATTAGCCATGACATAGGAAACCTTCATACACTGGACCCAACCTAGTCTGCTTTTCTTCAAAAGAAGGCCATGCCTACTAAACCTGGTGGACTTATTTGAGAAGGTCACCAAAGCAATGGATAAGAATAAAACCGTGCACACCTCCTACTTTGACCTCGCTAAGGCATTTGATACAATACTCCACTTAGGCACTGTAATCAGACTCATGCAATTAGGCATACACCCCTATGTAATTCACTAGATAGCCAGCTGGCTCATTGACAAGATCCAGGAAGTTAGGATTGGACAGACCATGTCCACAAATGAGGCCAGTCACCAGCTGAGACACCCAGGGCTCTACCCTAGGTTCACTCATCTTTGTCATCTATTTGTTGGAAATAAAGGCCAATCTCAAGGACCTCTGGCTTGCCAAGTTTGCAGATGACTGCAAGCTAGGAGCAATCACAGAAACACCCCAAGATAGTAACACCTTACAGGAAGGTGTAACACAGACAAATGACTGTTGCCAAAGCCACAGCTAAATATTAAAAAAAAATATTCAATAACAAGTAACGCATAATAGTGCCTTTTAGGAAGTTGCTCCCCAGGGAAAATACCTCATTGTTAAAACACTCCTAAATAAACATAGTCAAGGTTTTATAGACTCATGTAGACAATAACCTGGCTTTTAACCAACATTTGCCAAAGATTTGTAAGAAAATTATCTATGTCACACAAATTACAGGTAAGGGTATGACATCTAGGCCCAGAGAAATCATTGCACCACTGTACTCAGCTATCAACTGACGAATCTTTGAGTGTAAAGCCCCCTTCAGTATGTACCTTGCCATGCACATGCAATATCTGGAACATCCAAGAGGTTCTTCATAAAAAGAATACAGATCATGAGCTTTTGGAGCTTTTCTCCCCAGGCCTCCACTGAAAATGGGTCAATTTGGCCCAGTGGACTTCCCCGGTAATCAAACTGCAAATAAAAATAAAAATAAATAAAAATAAATGAACATAATGTTCTTTGCAGATCTCCTCAAAGCCTTATCTCTATACTCTGTTTCCTACTTACTGCTGACATGCAATTTATACCTAGCATGCAAAGCATCGTTGGAACTTGCTTTGATGGACCTTTTTCATATATGCAAAATAAACAGCACCAGAACTAGTAGATCTAAGGATGTAAACTTTGCTTGCAACTTTAATCGGACTTATTGGAGGGACAGGTATGTATCTCAGACAACCCCCATTCTCTAAACTAGGCTTCCCGTCCATATGATTCAGAGCCCTTCCCTAATCCTTTTTAAATGAAACTTGGACCAGTGGATGGAAAACTCAGAAATTCTCCCCTGGTTTGAAAACTATGTCTCTAATGGACAGAGACAGCAATGAAATCATGCCCTAACTAACATACACCCCTTAAAATAACTTCTAAGGAACAATAACTCATGGGCTACATTTGGGTTGCATATCTAGGCTTATAAAGGCCCCACTGATCATTAGCCTAGCATATATCTTTGAACCCATGAAAATATGAAACTATAATACCAGAACGGTGAATTTCTTCCCTGCTGGGGATATTGCTCGGCTTGTGTGGTAAGAAGACAATGTTTTCTTTCTTAATGCCAATCCCTGGTATCTTCTTAAAACCAGGTGAATGTTTAAGAACATTTTAAGTAAGATTGCCAGATCAGATAACCAGATTGCACAGTCCTTGGTAAACCATATTGATGATACAACTTCCTCACTTCCCACTGTGATTCCCCAATCCTCATTGTGCTGTCAGTTAAAATTGTGAAAGGACTTTACTGCTTAAACAGTAAATAATAAATTATGCACTCTCACCAGAATCATTTATTCAATGTAAACAAGGGAATCCATAAAAAAAAACTGAATGACTACAGGCACAGCACTAGAAAACTTACTGCTACAGAGTTCCCAATAAGTGTCCGTTTACCACGGTACCGATGTCAGTTGATCAAAAATCCAACACTCACTTCCACGGTGATGAAAAATATTTATTTTAACGAATGAAAACAGTAACAAGATCTAAACTGAATCACCAAAAGTTAAGCGCTTTCACCCATAAAATGGGCTTCTTCAGAACAACCAGTACATTCCTCAGACGCCTTGAATAACATTTTTGGCACCAAAATTTGTTTAAACTTTTAAAGTCATACTTCCCACTATACTAGCTGTCATACTTTCCTTATACATTCATTGCCCTAAATATACAAATCATATTATTAAGCCCATCAATTTTTGACTTAAAATAAAATTTTAGTATATCGGAACTGTACTCAAAATTAACAACTTCCAGCTCTTTTGAAGCTTGTCCGATCATTAGAAAAACATGCTCAATGCTGTTAAAACCATTAAACATTTCAAACATGTCATCACTTGCATAAAAATACATAAAAAATGACATAAAAAATAATATAAACTAAAATAACATAAGAGAGATACCATATATTCATCTCTTGTACTATATTCAATATTATATTCCTGAATTCCTGCGCTTCTCATAGCAGGGCAACTCGGTGTAATACAATCATCCTTTGTAAATTATTTCTTTAAAAATGTCCTTATAAAATCAACCCCAATCTACAGTATAATATTCTGAATTGTTTGTAGTATGGTCCCGCCGAATAACACTATAATAAATTACATAAACTCTTAATCGGCTGGCCAAACCGAACTCCAAACATCAAAGTGAAAGGGGTATAATGATTCACAGATACTAATATAATTTGAATGATGTAACTGTTTCCTTAATATAATGATGCTCATTACTACCCCAGAATGGAACCCAAGATGTCAAGGGCTCAATCACACAATCGTGGCTTATGCGAATCAAAAATCCTCTTTACATTAGAAATAGCAAAAACATTGCAAAGAGAAGTATTGAGATGGGCAACAAAATATATATAAAAAATATATATATGTAAAAATACATACAAAAAATATATAGGACACGGTTGCACAAAGTGTACAGGGGAGTATTACCCCTGCTGCAACCATGGCAACCATAAAATGGTGTCAGTCCAAATAAACTACCAGCTGTAATGGAAATGATGTGTGCATCCCCCACCGACACCTGGTGGTCCTCCTGTACCCTAGGACTCCACACAACTCCCTCCTCTACTCTATTTCTCCACATAAATCACATCCATCTTATCTAATAATCTAAAGGTAATGGTGATGCCACATATTAATAAGACTGATTTTTTTACTTTAGGGATAAAACGGGTTTGACAGAAATACTATTGTTCAACCCAGGTGGTGTTGTTGCATCTAAATATAATTGCCACCATACCTCCTTAAAACTTAAAAGAGTTTTCATATCACCACCCTGTGGATTCTGTTGAATTGTGTCAACAATAGCCAATTTAAACCCTTTTGGGTGTCCTTTCATTTCTATATGTCTATAAAAAGCGTTGTTAGAATCTTCCTTTCTGATGTTGTATATATGCTCATATATGCATCTTTTCAGACATCTCTCTGTCTTTCCTTCGTAAAAACTGGATCATTCTTTACACAACGCAATGTGTACAACCATTTTCGTATTACAATTCCCTTTAGTGAATTTCACTCTGGATTTTGTTATATTTTGGATCACAACATCCTTACTTTCATTAATAAATTTGCACTGATTACAATTTTCACATTTGTTGGTGCGATTCTCCCTTCCATTATTTTTTATTCTATTGATAGGTTTCTGTTGTCCCAATAATCTTTTTATATTCATCCCCATCTTATATACTACTCCTGGTTATTCTCCCATAATCTCTGATATAACTGGGTCACTAGTAAGTAAATACCAATACTTATAGATGATTTTGATCAATTCTTGAGATATTGGGCAGTACAACATTATAAAGGATCTTTGATGGATGTTACTCTCTTTCATCTCTATACTAATATTAGATGTTCTAGAATTTGTGTTCACAGAAATAACAATCTCTGACCCTAATAGGGGCCTGTATTTCTTCCCCCATTCACTCAATACGTATTGAGTGACATAATTCATCATATCCACAGGGTAACCTCTATCACTAAACATATTTGTGATGTACTGTATTTCTTGTACTAGAATATTGTAATCAGATGTCATACGTAGTGCCCTGATGCATTGACCTTTATAGATGTTATATTTAAGCTTAGTGGGATGACAACTCCCAAATTCCAAATAATCATTGGAAAATGTGTCTTTCCTGTGAATCCTGGAATGTAGTGAACCATCCTCTTTATAGATGTAAGACTAGTCCGACGCTAGTCCTTCAGTGTTATAGGAGTATGTAAATTTGAGAAATTCACTACTCTGATTCAAAAACTGGATGAATTCCTCCAATTTGTCTATAGTAGAATTCCATAAAATATAAATATCATCCAGGAATCTAGAGTAATGCATGATATTGGAAAAGTAGGTACTTGGGAATAAGATGTTATCTTCCCAGTCTAACATGACCATGTTTGCGAATAGAGGGGCACATGCTGCACCCATAGTCACTCCCTTGGTCTGTCGGAAGTACTCCCATTCAAAAAAGATGAAATTATTGTCCAGTACCAAGCTCATGCATTCCATAATCAAACACACTTCATTCCACTCAATACCAGAATGTTTGCTGACACTATTACAAAATGCCTCAAACCCTTCTGTTTTCGGGATACATGAAAATAAATCAATCACATCTATTGTGACAAATATAAATCCTTTCTTCCATGAATGAATTGGAAATTCCCTCAGAAATTCCCAAGAATCCTTGACCATATGTGGAATCTTAATATATATATATGTTTGAGTTTCACGTCTATAGGGAATGTCTTGGACTGACTACCCGATATTATAGGTCTAAAGGGAGAGTCTATCAAATTTTTATGTATCTTAGGGATACCCACCAAGGTGGCTTATCTTGGATGTCTGACTGTCATAAAATTATAAATTTCTTTGGTCATCCTTCCATCAATATAAAATTCCTCCAGGTAAGAATCTATTCTCTGATAAGCTATGTTTATTTCATTAAGTGAAATAGCTTCAAAGTTACCTGTGAAATGTAAAATATCATACATCCTTTTGTTATATTCCATGTTGTCATATATAACACATCCACCACCCTTATCAGGTTTCATAATCCTAATATTAGGGTCTGATTGAAGCTCAAATAAAGTATCCTTTTCTATCAAAGTTAAATTACTATTGTACCTATATTGTTCCCGATATAGAGTGTATATCTCCCGAGTCACTATTTTTTCATACATTTCAACTTGTGGATAACTGGGGGAACAAACAAACTCTTTTGACTAAATTCAGTGTTTCTATGTTCTTTGTCAAAATTGGATAGATTAGGTCTATCCTTGAACATAATTCCCAGGTTCATTTTCCTAGTGAATTTTTTTAATTTGCATAAGCTGTCGACCATATCAAATTTAGGGGTGAGTATATATTTCATCCCTTTAGCCAATACATTAAAGTGTTCTTTATGTATTTCTAAATTGGAATAATTATAGATGTTAAACCCATTCAAAGTGTATGTCCTATTCTCCACTTTGATTCTCTCATCATCCTTACAACTATTTGTGTTATATGGTCCTACCATCTCCTGCTGTTGTCCCATCTCTTTTCCCTTGTCTGGGCCTTTTGATAATAATTGTTTACATATGGCTGACCCTGTTGTTTCTGTCCCCTCCAAAAATGTGATTCGTTATTATTCTGTTCCCTTTCACACATTCCATCCTGATATCTTTCATCTTGGCTAATAGGTTTAGTTGTTTTCCAACTCATTTTTTCTTTGTGCCAAATATATGCCAACCCTTTCTTATATTGTTCAACATCCCTATATATCTTTTTATGTTTGGTAGTACAAATAGTTTGCATCCATTGTTCAGCTACATTAAATTGTTTACTATAATGTCTGACCCATTCAGGGAACAATAAATCATTAGTTATTTTAACATTTAAATGTTCAGTCTCCTGAATCAACTTGCTTAACTTCTCATCATTGTGTTTCATTAATAATTGCATAACTCTAGTACCACACTCATCAAAAAATTGATTAAATTCACATTTGACATTTTCAGTCAGGTCTATACCCATTGGTATTTTGAAAAATCTTAGACCTTTGGGTACAATTTTCATTTCTATGCATTTCCTTAAATAAGCATTATCAGTTTTTAAACCATTGATACTCTTAAGATTCTTCCCCATAGAATAAATCTTTCCCTTTAGAGTACCCCTTGTATCTTACTTATTAATATTGTCAACAGAACGTTGGTTAATCTTATCAAAATCACAATCCATGTTTAAAAAATAATTGAATTGTGTCTCTTTAGAGTTATTAACTCTTTCTGTTGATACAGGATGTTGGTTAAAAGATGTTACAGTACCTTTAGAATGTTCTACAGTTCTACCAACCACGTTGGAATATATCTTGGTCAGTAACACTCTCTTGGGTTTGGTACCAACCCTGTTAGCCTCATCATCAATGCCATAAATAGAGAAATAGAAGGTAAAGTCCGATAGGTTGATTTTACTGCTGTTAACTGGTTCAGTACCATTGAATGTCTGTTCAATATCAATAGAGCACCTATTCACTTCAATACCCTGTCCATTCGGAATAGGGATGCTGTCCTGTGTATCACTGGTGCCCTTTTTTGACTGACTGAGTTCTCTCTTATCCAATAACACCTTGGTGTGTATTGGATGATTGTTCTCCTTAGTATTGTTCGTCCGTCCCGCAATACACTCCCGATTGTGTAGGACAGGGCTAGCCAATCGGTCCCCAGTGTTGTCAGGACTAACCTTGGATGCCCTTGTACTGTCCAAAGTAAATTGTTTCATAACATCAAACAGTCTACTGACTTCACCCTTCAAAGAAAGTATGTCATCTCGGAGTTGTTGTAATTCGTCCTTAGTATTCATCGTCGGCTTGGGTGAACATTCACCGGTGTCTTCCATAGCGAAAATGCAACAACTGAATGACTACTGGCACAGCACTAGAAAACTTACTGCTACAGAGTTCCCAATAAGTGTCCGTTCACAACGGTACCAATGTTAGTTGATCAACGAATCCAACACTCACTTCCACAGTGATGAAAAATATTTATTTTAACGAATGAAAACAGTAAAAAAATCTAAACTGAATCACCAAAAGTTAAGCACTTTCACCCATAAAATGGGCTTCTTCAGAACAACCAGTACATTCCTCAGACGCCTTAAATAACATTTTTGGTGCCAAAATTTGTTTAAACTTTTAAAGCCATACTTTCCATTATACCAGCTGTTATACTTTCCTTATACATTCATTGCCCTAAATGTACAAATCATATTATTAAAGCCATCAACTTTTGACTTAAAATAAAATTTTAGTATATCGGAACTGTACTCAAAATTAACAACTTCCAGCTCTTTTGAAGCTTGTCCGATCATTAAAAAAACATGCTCAATGCTGTTAAAACCATTAAACATTTCAAACATGTCATCACTTGCATAAAAATACATAAAAAATGACATAAAAAAATAATATAAGCTAAAATAACATGAGAGATACCATATATTCATCTCTTGTACTATATTCAATATTCTATTCCTGAATTACTGTGCTTCTCATAGCAGGGCAACTCTGGGGTAGTACTGAGCATCATTATATTAAGGAAACAGTTACAGCATTCAAATTATATTAGTATCTGTGAATCATTATACCTCTTTCACTTTGATGTTTGGAGTTCGGTTTGGTCAGCAGATTAAGAGTTTATGTAATTTATTATAATATTATTTGGCGGGACCATACTACAAACAATTCAGAATATTACACTGTAGGCTGGGGTTGATTTTATAAGGACATTTTTAAAGAAAAAATTTACAAAGGACGATTGTATTACACCGAGTTGCCCTGCTATGAGAAGCATAGGAATTCAGGAATAGAATATTGAATATAGTACAAGAGATGAATATATGGTATCTCTCTTATGTTATTTTAGCTTATATCATTTTTTATGTCATTTTTTATGTATTTTTTATGCAAGTGATGACATGTTTGAAATGTTTAATGGTTTTAACAGCATTAAGCATGTATGTTTTAACGATCGGACAAGCATCAAAACAGCTGAAAGTTGTTAATTTTGAGTACAGTTCCGATATACTAAAATTTTATTTTAAGTCAAAAGTTGATGGCTTTAATAATATGATTTGTACATTTAGGGCAATGAATGTATAAGGAAAGTATGACAGCTGGTATAATGGGAAGTATGGCTTTAAAAGTTTAAAGAAATTTTGGCGCCAAAAATGTTATTCAAGGCGTCTGAGGAATGTACTGGTTGTTCTGAAGAAGCCCATTTTATGGGTGAAAGTGCTTAACTTTTGGTGATTCAGTTTAGATCTTGTTACTGTTTTCATTCGTTAAAATAAATATTTTTCATCACTGTGGAAGTGAGTGTTGGATTCGTTGATCAACTAACATCGGTACCATGGTGAACGGACACTTATTGGGAACTCTGTAGCAGTAAGTTTTCAAATCCATAAAAAAAGTCTCTGCCATAGGTAAAGGCTGAGCATTAGCAGACAGATACAAAAAGTCTGATATTCCTTAACTGCCAAGAGCATTTAATAAAAGTTCCTACTCTAGGATTCAAATGCCATGTGAAAATCAACAAGTGTCATGTGGAGTAAATCAGTGCTGCAAAAGTTAGAGAATATTTAGAAATAATCATATATGGTCAGAGATACCCTGTATCACCTGTATGAAATCCTGCTGGATAAACTGCATGTGTTTCAGATTATCATTTCCAATCTTTCTTAAAGAATCTGAACAAAGGATTCTTTCTTTGTGGGAAGGCCGTGGTAGATTTACATGGATCAATTTATCTCTACCTTCCTTTGAAATTGTGACAACATATGCCACTAACAGAATGCGGTGTTATTCATTTGTATCCAGTTTCCTGATATAAGTATGAATGGTAAAGTTACTTCCTAAATTTTCATAAAATTCATTGCCAACACCATCACAATGTGGGCCTCTCCAGACTCCAGATATTAATAACGTGATATATACCCCCATTTGTACTTTTACAAACCACACTTTGACTAAAGGATAGAATTGCCGAGCATGTGAGGGACATCAAAAACAAGAAAATTAGTAGTGCACTGTAGAACCATTCAGTATGTTGTTCAAACTTTAAACGATTTTTGTTTTTTATAATCGACAGGGTTGAAATGAATGAAAGGCATGGTAATTTTAAAACTACTCGAGTTGTGTGAAGCAAGGTGGCAATTGAGATTGAATGCCAAAAATTTTCCGGGGATCAATGACAATATTTCTATTGCCCCACTTTTGAAGCAGAGGTCTATCAACATCTAGATGTTAGGAAGGAGGTTTAAACACAATTTGCTTACTGTTGTATTTTGGTTTTATATTTGGTGTGTGATTAACAGTTGAGGTAATTATGTGATTTTTTGTGATATTTTAATAATTTATTCTATGCTTTTTGGTGTTCAATATTTATTTTAACTTAGGCAGCAGTCAATTAGCTATTTGTGATGTCATAGGGTTTTAATATAAAAAGGAAGTGATGTTTTGTATGATGACTCTGATGAAGCCTGGGATGTGCAGGTGAAAGCGCTCAGTCATCTTTCTGTGCAATAAAGCAGTTTCTATCTCGAACACTGGTGTGGTGTACCCTAAGTTTTTTTTATTTTTTTTGTGTTAATTTTCAATTTCAATTCCACCCTGTGTGTGGTGGTAGGTGTTTTAAGTGTGTATGTGTTTGGAACTGTGTACGTAAATGTGCAACAGTTACTGACCTTAGGGTTAGGGTGTGGTTTAAGGTAAGTGCATATGTTTTAAAATGTTTACCTTTGTCTTTTCCGTTAGATGTATGGCTGGGTTATGTGCATATGTGTTTTCAGCTGTTTACTATTTTTTGGGAGGGTACAATTAGGGTTAAGGTACGTCTGTATGTGTTTGGAAGTGTTTACTTTTTTTTTTTGGTTGGAACAGCAATTTCATTCCCTAGGAAAGAAATCGCTGTTCTGAGGTGTCGATATTTTCAGCTTTCACTGAAAAATGGTAGATGAAACATTGTTCACTGTTTTAAGCGTTCAGTGTTTCATTATAGACCCTATATATATATATATATATATATATATATATATATATATATATATATATATATATATATGGATTCACTTCATAGCACTAAAACCAAAACACTGAAACTTCAAAATTTTGAAAACTCAACACTGAAACTCAAAACAATGAAAACACATATCATACATATACTGAGTTTAAACAACATAAATCATACCACTTTTCACCTAGTGTAAGCAGAGGGGATAAGCCCCCCTGCACCCCCCCATGTGGTCTATATTAGAACATTGAAGTGTCAGAACTTTGAATGTTCTAATATCGAACCCAATTCAGTGAATGCTGACAACATCGAACATTCAAAACAGCGAATTTTTTCCTAGGGAAAAAATTTGCTGTTCCGAAACACATACACACAACACAAGCACACCAAACAAACAGCAATCCATGCACATACACCTAAAATCTTACATCTAACCCTACACCAAACTGTACATACACCACTAACTATCCACTTACCTTAACCCAAATCCTAACCCTAAGTTCCGTCACTATCGCACACTTACCTCACCTGCGCCCAAACCCTAACTCACCTACCCCACCCTAACCCTCATGTCCACACAATCGCACACTTTCCTGACCAGTGCCCTAACCCTAGCTCACCTAACCCGCCCTAACCCTCACGTCCACACAATTGCACACTTACCTGAACCCGACCTGTAACGTTCCACCACAGCACTGAAAATAGTGAAATGACAGAAACGGACAACTGAATTATTTCCCTGGAAAAAAGTCGGTTTTCTGCAGCTTCGCTATGTTCAGCGTTCACTGAATAGGGTTCGATATTAGAACATTCGATGTCCTGAAACATCAATGTTCTAATATAGACCCCCCCACACCCCCTGCTACTTATATATATCAACTCCAAGATTGCACTTCACTACACTAAGTGCAATCTTGGAGTTGATATATTTAAGTAGCAGGGTGTGTGGGGGGCACATATTAACAATATATACAACACGCATAACAAATAAATTAGTACTCAAATTTTCTTAAAATGTAATTTTCTATTTCTAAGTACAGGTTTTAAAGGAACTTTATCATTAAGCCCAGGAAAAAACATGAGCTTGTAAATGAATAATCCAATTAATTTCACTTCTCTCTGTATAGTTCGTAATATTCCCTCCTCTGAGTGTAGGGGTGTTAACTTGAATAATCATGAAATTAAAAGTGTGGGTAACATCAGTTTCTAACATATGTTTAGAGAGAGCATTAACAGCTGAATGAACACGAATCTGGTAAAGATGTTCACGAATCCTGTCCCTAAGCCTTCGATCTGTTTTACCTACATAGAAGGAGGGAACAGGATGTACAGGTAGCCAGATACACAACATGTTCTGTATTACAATTTGCATCAACATTAAATATATACATTCTAGATGTTATTGGGTGTATGAACATGTTAGAAGTTAGAATATTGGAACAATAACTGCAACAATTGCAGGGTACAGTCCCAGAAAAGACTCTCTTTTCAGAATTTAAATTTGAGTTGTTATAACATAAGAGTCTTTGTAGATTTTTCTTATTTTTCAACATAAATTGTGGTTTTTCACCTATTAATTTCTTTATATCAGGGTCAACTGTAAGGATGTTCCAATGCTTATTTAATATTTCCCTGACGTGATAGAAATCACTGGTATAATATAGGGAAATTTTTTGCAAAGATGTATCAGTAGATGTCTTAACTGTATCAATATTATAGGCTGTCATCCCCAGCTCAGAGAAATAAGGGCAAGCTCTATTATTTCTCATATTTTCCACCGACTGAAAACCTAATTTAATTTCATCTATTTTATAGTTCCTAGAGGTCAATCTCTCCTGTAAATTCAGTAACTCTGAACTAAAATCAGACTGTATCGGGTTTAATCTTGAAGCCCTAATGGCTTGTCCTTTAATAATATTATTAAAAATATGCTGAGGGAGCATACTTTCCCTATGTAGCAGCGAGTTTTTAAAACAAGATTTCCTAAATACTCCTGTATTAAGTTGCCCGTTACTTAGTCACTCTATATATATATCCAAAAAAGCTATACTTACTGGTGAAGAAGTAATGGTCAACTTTAAAAAAGGAGTAAGTGAATTAACTTGGTCAAAAATATATCCAACTCATATTTAGAACCAGTCCAAATAAAAAACAAATCATCTACAAAACGCCTGTAAAACAAAATATACTTCTCAAAGGTAGGTAAAACAGATCGAAGGCTTAGGGACAGGATTCGTGAACATCTTTACCAGATTCGTGTTCATTCAGCTGTTAATGCTCTCTCTAAATATGTGTTAGAAACTGATGTTACCCACACTTTTAATTTCATGATTATTTAAGTTAACATCCCTACACTCAGGGGAGGGAATATTATGAACTATACAGAGAGAAGTGAAATTAATTGGATTATTCGTTTACAAGCTCATGTTTTTCCTGGGCTTAATGATAAAGTTCCTTTAAAACCTGCACTTAGAAATAGAAAATTACATTTTAAGAAAATTTGAGTACTAATTTATTTGTTATACATTTTTGTTTAATATATATAAGTATTTTTGTTTGATATTATTTTTTAAATTAAATTATTTATTTATACTGATTATTATGATTAACTAATGTTCAAGAAATGTTATGTTTTTTGTATTAAGTGTATATATATTAATTTAATGGTTTGCATTTCTTGATTGATTGATTGATTGATTAATTGATTATGAGGTCATCCTCAAATCAGCTGCAACTTTCACATATAAGGAGTTCTTTTTTATACTTTGTGTAGAAGGTTTGACAAAGCTATTTTAGCGAAAGCGCTCACCTGTTTTGCCAATTAAAGCTTTTTTACTGAAGGAATTTTCGTGGATATTACTTCATTGTTTCTTGGATTATTATTTTGGTCTGAACAGATATTTGAGGTTTTACCTCTCATATACTTTTGTATTTTTGGTCTGAAAAGACTTTTGAGTAGTTGTTGTGTGACTACTCCCAGAGTTCACATTTTGGTTCTGAGCTTTTTATCTTCAGTTTATCCAGCCTGACACCTGTTCTGAACAGCAGTTATATGCTTCATGACTTTATTTCATCATTAATTATTTGCTCAAAACTGTTTTTTATGTGGTAGTGTTCATTATTTATTTTATTTTATAGGTAAAACAGTATTTCAAGGCATTCAGAGAGAAATATCAATATGTACAATATGTTCAGTGAGCATTAGTAGAGCACAGTAATAGTGAACACAAGAAGCATAAGGGAATAAAAACCTGCATTAGGGCGAGGCTACAGGGGGGTGCATTGCAGTTACATAAATGGTTAGTGTAAAGGAATGATTTATGGAGGTTTTTGAAGGTGGAAGTACAGTTTTGTAATCTGAGGTCAGGGGGCAGGATGTTCCATGTTTTAGCGACTTCATTAGGAAAAAAGATATTCTCTGGAGCTGTTTTTACATGGAATTGTTTCAATCAGAGCTTTATTACTGGATTGTAAATGTCTATTTTAATTGTATAAGTTTAGAAGACCTGTCAGTGTAGGGTTTTTCTAAGGATAGTATAGTATTTGGTGGGTTAGGTTGAGTTGGTGGAGTCATAGTAAATTGGGAAATTCGAGCCAGTGTAATAAATGTAAGGAATGTCAGTGGTGGGAGCATGATTTGGCATTGGTTGTGAACCTGGCAATTTTGTTGTAGCAAGTAGAAAGTTTGCTCAGGTCAGTTTTATTTAGATTTGCTATTACTGGGGATGCATACAGTAGTGTGGATAGGAGATGGGTTCTCACTATATCACTTCTAGATTTGGAAGTAAAGGACCTTTAACAGTGATAGAGGGTCTGTAGCTTTTTATGGACTTTGGAGATAGTTATGGAGATATGTTTGTTGTATCTTAGTTACAGGTCAATAGTAAGTCCTAGTAGTTTGGTTTCTGCTAGTGGGGTGATGAGGGTCTGGTTAGCTGAGTGTATAGAGAAGGTGGGGTAATTGGTCATTGATTGGTAGAATAACATAAGTTGTGTTTTCCTGGGGTTTATTATCAATTGTTAGATACTTAGCCAGTTTTCTATTTCTGTGAGGGATTATTGGGCTTTTTGTTGGAGAAGTTGGATGTTGGAGGCGGAGCAGATCAGGATTATGTCATCAGTGCATTGGACTATGTCAGCTTTTGTGGTTTGTAAGTGAAGTTGGTTTGTAAAGATGTTAAAAAGAAGGGGCTGAGAATTGAGCCTTGTGGTATGCCTAGTGTTACAGGAAGTGGGGAGAATAGGCAATTGAGCCATTTGACAGACTGTTGGTGGTTGTCTAGCCAGCTTTTGAACCAGAGCAGGGTGGGGTTATTGATGATGAGTTCAGAGAGGCAGCTTAAGAGTTTATTGTGGGAAAATGTATCAAATGCTTTGGATACGTCCAGAAAGGTAGCAGAGACTAGTTTGCCTTGGTTCCTGAGTGAGTTTATGGTGTTAATAAAGTTAATTAGGATGGTGGTGGTGCCATGTGATGGGTGAAATCCATGCTGAGTTTTGGAAAATAGATTATTGGAGAAAAGGTGGGTGAGGAGTTGGTGATCCTTGCCCTTTTCTATAATCTTTGATAGGGGTGAGAGGACTGCAATGGGTTGGTAGTTAGAGGGCTCAGTAGAGGAGCCACCCTTGTGACGGAGAATGATGAATGAGGTCTTCCACAAGGATGTAATGGTGTTTTCAGTAATGGATCTGTTTATTAGAAATGAAATGGGATAAGCTATAACCCTGGATGCAAGTTGAAGGTATTCGGTGAGAAGATTGTCAACAGCAGGGGTGGTTGGTTTGAGTTTAGTTAAGTCTTTTTGGATAATAAATTTCGGTACTTGCATGAGGGAGAAGGAGGTATTGGGTTTTTGGGGGGGTCTTATGGGCTTGTGGTGTGTTGGTGGTACTTGTATTGTTTATGAGTTTAAATATAGAGGAGGTAAAGTAGTTTGTTGAAGCTGGAGGCTATATCTGAGTTTGTACCTGCTATATTGGGAGGGGGTGTGATGGATTTTCTGTGCTGGAGGATGTTGTTCACTGCTGCCCAGAATTTGTATGGGTTGGTATTGTGTTTCCTTTGTAGGGAAACATAGTGATTTTGCTTGTAAATTTCAAAGTTCAAGAAAGGCTTGCTTAGTTGTGGGTGTCTTGTACTGGCACCGGATTTTCCAAGCTTTGTCCCTGTCTTTGAGTAAGGCCCTTGTGGTCTTCTGTAGCCAGGGGGCAGGGTTACTATATATCTTAATTGTTTTTATTGGGACTAGGTAGATAAGGATGTTTAGAAATGTGGAGTTAAAGTATTCAACTACCTTGTCTAGTGGGAGGCTTTTGATGGGAGATAAAATACAGGATCTTAGGGCTTGTAATAAGTGGTCTGTGGGGAAATTTTGTGAGAGCGAGTTTGAAGTGTGGAGGGGGAGTTATTAGATTTAAGTTTGTGTCTAAGGATAAAAGTGGGGTTGTGGACACTGAGAGAGTCTGGCAATGTACCACACTGATGGGCAGTATTGGACTGGTTTGTGAGGATCCAGTCTAATATGGATTCTCTTTTAGTGGACTTATCAATGCGTGTAGGAGTATGTATGAGTTGGGTGAAGTTATAAAGGTTAATATGACTAGTGGGTGTTGGAGAGTGGATAGAGTTCCAGTCGATGTTGACATTGCCTAGGACTATAGTTTCATGGGGAAGGGAGTGGGAAGCCCAATGAAGTATTGATTCTAGGGGTCAAGTTATCGTCTGGAGGTATCTAAATCCCTAGTAGGTTTAGATGCTTGTGCTGGTTTAAGTGAAGTTTAGCAAGTATAGTTTCAGCATTTTTGAAGTCTGGGGATTTATTTTGTAGCAGCTGAAGTTTTAAGCTAGTTTTGTGAAGCAGGGGAATGCCATCACCTTTTTTGTTAATTCTGTCAACCCTTTGAATGTTATATCCAGGTGGGGTAATGTAGTTATCCTTGATATGTGGTTTAAGGCACGTCTCTGTAATGAGCATTAGGTCAGGGTAATAAATGGAGATAGTAGAATGCAGTTCTTCTGTTTTGTTCATAATACTGAGAATATTCAAGTTGAGCATTAAAAAGTTGGTGGGTTTATGTTTAAGTGGAAGGTGGGAATTGCATGTGTTAGTTGGGATTCTTACTGGGACGGAGTTGGGGTGGATATGACTCCCTAGTAGTAACTTGACTACTATGGTGGAGATTGTTTTGAGGTATAGCTTTATTAGGGAGTGGAATCTTAAGATTTGGTTGTTTTTTGGATGTGATGACATAGTAGATAGGTGAGGTGAGTTGGATGAAGGATTTTCTATAAATGGCTGGTGAGGAGAATATATTACTGGGGGGATAGGTAGTGGTAAGGGGTGGGGTGGGGGAATTTCAGATCTTTATAATGGGTAAATGTGAAGTGATAAGAGGTACAGAAGAAAGCTATGGCGAGACATATAAATAAAAAAACTAGTTGTAGTGGAGTATTGTGCTGTTGTGAGTGGGGCATATGAGACATATTTTGAGTTGTTTTAGTTCCAAGGGGGGGGGGTTGTGTTCTAGAGGAAGGCATGGGTTGAGTGGGATGGGTGGTAGAGTATGTTAGAAGATTAGTAGGAAGTGCTTGAGATAAGAGTGGGTAGTAGAAGAGGAGTGGTAGAGTATATTAGCAGATTAGTAGGGGGTGCTTGAGATAATAGTGGGTAGTAGAAGGGAGAGTGATTAGTTAATTATGTTGTGGTGTGATCTAGAGTGTATTTTTGGGTGTGGATTTATACTGAGTCTGAGTGGATTGGATGGTGGGTATGGTGTAGGGGGTCAGGTGATTTGGAGTACGGATAAATCAGTGAGTAGCGGAGTGGGTGGGGAATGGGTGGGCAGGGTAGGGGAACAAAGTGAGCCCGAGCATAGCGAGGGTGAATGGAGCAGAGCTGAAACCACCAGAACTGCAGAAGTGATGCCAAACACTATCAGTCCTGTGGCTAGAGTCGGACCATTAATTAAACCAATTCTATAACAGGCTCAGAGGGTAGGGTATTAGGCAGAAGGTGTGCAATTGTTTGTAAGAGTGCTGAGTGGGAGAAGAGATAACAGCATGGTCTATACCATGACTGAGGAAACTCTGTACTTTCTGTAGAAAGAATAGCACTGTTTACACCATTTTACCAGTATCAGCAGTGCGAGTGTGGTACCTGGATTTCTGCTGTCACCTACTGGTGTATTACTATTATTTTAAAAAGGCACTGGGACCAGAAATTATGATATTATGCTGAAGCCTATGGGTTATCTTACGTGAGTGTCCACTCTGGTAACTACTTTACACCAACAAATATGGCAATTAGCAGTAATTGCAGTATTTCAGCTAGTAGGGCAATAATTAATGAGAAATCACCTACACTGTGGCCTAAACTGTTGAGCTATGTCTGGCTGATAAACATTTCCAGGAGGTAAATTCTGTGCAGGAGAAGGACACTTGTTGGTAACTTCTGCAGGAGGTGCAGGCCACCTCACGCTTAGTGACTAGCTGTAAGAAACAAGGAGATATACTACATGAGTAAAACACAGCAGAGGGTATTTGAGAGGACACTGGCTATACAAACATGGATAACACCTGGATTAAATAGTGAGGCAGTAATTGGTGTCAGTGCTAGGCTACTGAAATTCAAACCCAGAATGCCAAAGTGGTTAGCAACAAATAACTATTTCAGCATGAATTATGTAACCAACAATTATTTCCTTATGCCCAGTTTCATTTAGTACAAAAGAATGCAATGCACCAGATTTCTGAAAGCCATCCTGTAGTTAGAGCATTAGTCATAATGAACTGGACAGCACACAGCAACAGGAGATATACATTGCTCTCCAATTCCTAACAAATATGAACTTATGAGTATCCCTACTGCCTTCAGAAACCAACACAAATATAACTCAGAAACCACACAAATATGACTCACTTTTGTGTGCAGTGAATAAGCAGTGAAGCTTTGAAACACTGAAGTACACATATTTCAGACTGATAAACATTGATTCCAAAAGATCCAAAACAACCCCCACACTCCCCTGCTAATTATGTATACCAACAATTAGATCTCTCTACAGTGGAGAAAGGGCAAATTCTCCAATATCCACTGTTCACAGTCTTGCCAGACTTAATGCTGGCAGAAGCTATCAAATGAGTTTCAATCACTTCTGCAGGCATAAAAAATGTTTGCCATTACAAATGTTTATGTATGATTTTCATGTGTCTATCTATCTTTCTATCTATAGACTGATATATTTATATACTTTCTAGCTTCCAGCTAGCTAGTTTCCAGACTTCTGAGACCTTCTTGTTTGTGTGATTGAGTGTGTGTCTGTGTGTATGTTTGTGTATTTTTAGACAGTTTGCAAAAATGAAAACTATATAAAGTTCAGTCAAACATTCAGCTAACAAAGATGAGTCTGTGTTGCAAGAAGACTGTGGGTTCTATTCCCACACCTAGCAGATGGATTGTTAACATGGCAGTACAGCATTACAGGGATACTGCATTCCTGAGTTTGTTATATATCAGCTGAGATGTTAAACTGAGGTCCCTATCTACCTGCATTGGTTGGTGGGTCAGGTAGATGAAACTATTAAAGAAAGTAGAAGTTCCCTGATACCATGGCCAAATAAACCCTAAAAGTATAAATACCATCTCAGGTCTCAAATGAAAAGAGGATACTAGTCTAGTGGGACTAACCTTGTCAACAAAGGATCACATAAATCTATAGTTATAGATGTGTGTATATAAATATATTTATTGGCAGTTTCCAATAAAGAAAAATATATAAAATTCAGTCAAACATACAGCTTTCAAAGCAGTCTATTCTCCTCCCATTATAGGTTAAATTAATAGACTACATTAACAAGACTTCAAAAGCAAAGTGTTCTTTGCAACTCAGTGGGTTTTACCATTTAAACCAGACTTGATCTATGTTTTCTGTAAATAAGAGTTGTATATTGTGGAGCATCCATATAGCAGCCAAGTATTGCAGTCAAAAATGGATACAAATCAAACTCCTCAAACAGGCAAGGTCTAAGAAGTCTAAAATAAGCTAGTATATGGTTTATAAATAAAGAGCATACTAAGATTTAAGAATTAAGATGCATCAGAGAAAAAAAATGAAAATACTGAGCATATCCCCATATAATCCAGTCATGCCCTATTATTTTTAAGCATGATTTTAAAGCAATAAACATATTGGATTCCAGCCAGCTAACCTAACTTACAAACAATTTCTGTTAATGGTAGTACTTGACTTGTAATAGCTTAACAGAGAAAGTCCAAATAGAGGTGAAACAATCCTTGGGATTCAGCAAACTTCCATGCAAGAAAAGTTTATTCTTGCATGGAAGGGACTGTTCCCTTGCAGAATGGCAGCACGCCATGCATATTCATGAAGGCATGCTGCCATGCTCTAATACAGATGCCATTCTGTGCATGAGTGCAGGGGGTGTGTCTGAGAGGTAGTGAGAGTGTCCTCAGATACCATTACCTCTCAACCTCACAAAAAATCTGGACAAAGCCATATAATACAAGGGACAAATAGGGACAAATGTGCGATATTACTCTCACAAACTTATAAAGTTGATAGAGTGACAGGCTTCGCATTAGCATGAATTTCCCAAAAGGTATGCAGTATAAAACTCAATTGCCTGTCATTATTTACTAACTGCAGTCTTTAACGCTTTGTCAATAATCTGCCAGAAAGCTACAATTGTATGAAAAATGGACCAAAAATATAAGGCACAAATCTGGACAGTCTGTGAAATTCTGTATAGTTGAGAGGTATGGTGGACACTGTTAGTGTCTGTAGAGCATACATCTCAAATGCAAAACCTGTCATGTCATCACCATTTGAAATGCGCATCCCCCCAGAGATAATGTTGCAGAAAGCAATGTGCATACCCCAACATTTCATAGTTTAATTTTTTTTCAGTCCATAATAAAGTTTAAGCATAGTTGAGTGGGTGTGCGCATCGCACAGCTCTGCTCAGCCTAGCTTACACATCACAAGGAGCTAAATAGGAATATACCTCAAAATATAGTGATGCGGAAATAGTGATGTAGTAAGAGCATTTGCTTTGCACATAGTCATTCCCAGTTCAATCCCCACTGAAGCCAATCTGCATTTTTACATGTGAAAGCAGTACATACTTTTTCTTTAATAATTAGGTTAGTAATAATTAGGTTAGTAATAATTCTAATAATAATTAGAAGAATAAATGTAATGAAAGCACATAGGGGGATGTCAGGGAAGGTAAGCAAAATTATAATATGTCATGAATGATGAATCAATTACATACAGCTGATAGTCTATAAAATAAAACTTAAGCAATGCTCAGCATTGCACAGCTATGCTTATGGGGTGTAAGCATTGCTTAAATATGAATGACAAATAATGAGTAGCCCAGCTAAGCGGATTATCCCATTGGTAAGCAGTGCTGAACCTGTCCCTTTAAGCACTGCCAACCTTAGCTAAGCAGGTTTGCCTATAGTTTAACTTGTCTCAGCATATTTAAAACCATCCAATGATGGCAAAGTGTGTGAAATCAGCTGTATTTAAACCTCGCAGGCAAGAATACAGCTCATAACCAGTTGTAGCTCCCCACTGTAGGCAGTATGGTTGGTGTTGGAGAGGGCATGCACTTTTGGGTGCAGTGCTGGGGCATACAGGAGTCCAATGTCATGGTAGGATTCCTTGTTAAAAAACATGATCTGAGTGCTGTAGGACCAGTACCAGGGCACCCAATACAAAGCAGATGCCTGGGAAGGTCTTGACCATGATCTCAAGAGTGCCACTGGCATCCCTCAGACTGGTGAGCAGGTCCAGCATCACTATGCCAACTTGAAGCGGAGGAAGAGGGAGCTCTTGGGTGAGTGGGTCCAAGATGCACAGCAGAGGGGTGGTGTTCCAGGCATGTGTAAGTATTTATATCAATAACTGCTTACCAAAGTCTAGCCTGTGTATGTGATGGATAGGTATGCATAAATGTTTCTCTATCTTCTTTACAGCTCCAGTTGAGTGGGCTGTGATCCAGGAAGCCTATGCAAGCAGGTTGCAAAGTCTGCGTCATCTGGCTGGTGAGTAAAAATCTAGCTTGTAGTATTCATACCAAATAAATATAAAGGAGTAGAATGTCACCTAGCAGTATTAAAAATGGGTATGGTTTGTATTGAATATACCAGACAATATTGCAGTAATAATCTCATATAAGTTATATATAAATAAAACTGTAACTGCCTGTCAATAAAATTCAAAACCTTGGACTGGTTATGTTTACTCTGGTATTGTATGAATTGAAATGTGTACAGGATATGCATAGCAACCAGTGGCAGCTGGTGACTTCAAATCAAAGAGGGGCTGCAAGAGACAGCTGAATGGGTTGGGGTCCATGGGAATGGGTGTGGCCAACTAGAAAGGGGGGGAGCTATGCTCAAAACCACAAAAACTGTAACTTTAAATAAATACTCTGCCCTGGTTGCCAAACCATCATTATGAGAGTCTAATCAAGACAAAATGAAGTGTAGAATAAAACATATTTCAATCAATTGGCTGCATGACAGCTTACTTAATATCTAGATGGAAACAAAAAGGTTGTGAAACATGAAAAAATAAATTACTTTTTAAATACATTACTGGAATGCTAGTCAAAATCAAGTATAAGAAAAACAAGCAGCACTCAACTCAAACCACTTCTCCTTGTACTCCAGTTCTAATTATAATTTATATTCAGCTTTATTAAAGTGCAAAGTAACATGCTAAAAGTAGCAATCTCTGTGATACCCCTACTTGTAAAATGTTTCTTATCCAAAAAAGACCTGCTGCCTGACAACAACTATCTACTTGTTTCATGGGGAAAACATGATCAAAATAAAAAATGAAAAGCAAACAGGAAACAAGCTCAACATACATTGCTTAAAGGATTATTGCACAGGATATGGACCATACATGATAGATTGGCATTCTGTTTAGTTTGCAGGTAAAGCCTGTAATGAGCTCTTAAAATAATGTAATCCTGTCCTTTATTACAAATACTGTCATATGCATTTCAATACCCAAGGCTTATATGGGGTGGCACAGTGGTGCAGCGATTAACGTTGTCACCTCACAGCAAGAGGTTCTCTGGTTCGATTCTCGGCTGGGGTGCCTTCTGTGTGGAGTTTGCATGTTCTCCCTGTGTTCGTGTGGGTTTCCTCCGGGTACTCCAGTTTCCTTCCACATTCCAAAGACATGCATCTGGAGCATTTCTCCCCGGGCCTCCACTGAAAACAGGCTCTGTGGAACCTAGTCGGACATTCCCGGTCAACAAATGTTAAATAAATAATTAAATAAATAAAATGAAATAAAAAAAAATAAAATAAATATGTTATCTAGTTATGTAAGTATTCTCTACATGGCAACAACAGAAAGGCTTTCAATGTTGGCAATTCTTTAACAGTATGCTTATTAAAACTTACTTGCATCTTACAATCTCAGACAAACTTACCAGATGGTCATTAAAGCACTGCTACTTAAACACAGAGCAACAGGCACTTTCTGAATAATAATAAGCATAAATCAACAGTATAAAAATATGACAGAAACCAGAACATTCTGCAAAATCAAGGACAGATGAAAAGCCATTGTAGTACTTGTGTCTACTTTGGATGGGGGGATAGTCTGCGCATTTACACTGCATAACTGCTCCTTGCCTTGCTTGGACACATCCAGAGTCACTACATAGGAGAATGGGGTGCAACAAGTATGTCACAATTTGAAATGTCTCTGGTTGACTCTAATGGCCCTGACACATTTGTCATACCTCTCAACCTCAGAGCAAGAAATCTGGACAAAGCCCTACATAGAAGAGAGACAAAGTCCCAAAAATAAGGACAATTTTTAAATATTGCTCTTATAAACTTAGAAAGATAATAGAATAGTAGGTCTTGCATTAGTATGAATTTTCTGAAGGGTATGAAATCTGAAACTGAAATGTCTGTCATTATTTTCTAACTTCAGTTTTAAATGATGTGCCACGAATTTGCCAAAAAAACACAATTTTATGAAAAATGGACCAAAAATGTGATTCAAAAATATAAAATAGCCACACAATACAGCTGGGAACCTGTCAAAGAAGGGACACTTTTTAATATTAATACTGCTAACTTGAGCAGCTGACAAAATAAAAGAATCTACATGCATTTCTGAAATAAAAGTAATCTATAACTGATTATTACAGTTATTTATTAATTGTAAACCCTCCATGCTTTCTTCCAAAATTGCCATTTTGCGGAGGGATTATTAGGGGAAGAGCAACATTTTGAGCCAAAATCTGGGACAGTTGAGAGGTTTGGATATGCGTAATTCTATAAAGCAATTTATTTGCATGTATCTCTCACCCTGTTAATGCAGGAAATCTGGACAAGGCCAAATATATGGGGGGAACATATAAACAGTGCTAAAAATTGCTCTTGTATAAACGGATACAGTTGATCGAATAACAGGTCTTGCTTTAGCATGCATTTTTCTGAAGGTTATGAAGTCTGAAACTCAGTGTCTGTCATTATTTAGTGACATCATTCCTAAATGATTTGACATAAAACCACAAATTTTATGAGGAACAAATGAAAAATAAGAAGCAAAAATCTATTCATTCTGCAATAATCTGGACAGTTGAGAGGTATAGTTCAGCCGGGGCTGTCTTTGAGTTTGCTGCCCTTCCCCCCTCACAAAATCATGGTCAAATGGAGCTTCCCCCCTAGAGCCATTCCAATGAACCATTACTTGGCTATTTCACCTCATTTACCATAAACACTAATGTGCATGCTGCTTTACTTCTGCAATGATTTGGACTTCATTTAAAAGTTTTATTTTGCATTTTACATCGCAAACACTAATAGATATCATATCTCACAATGAAAACAGACTTAGCATTAAAACTTCTCTGCCCTTGAAAACTCACAATCACTAAAACAGCATTGAACCCCATATTCAAAGAAAATGCATTTTGCCAGTGGCAGATTAACTTTGGGTTTGGGCTGTTTTCAAATCTCAGGCCCCTTTCACACGAAACATACACAAGCTCTTTCATACACCTTCCTGATTGTGTTAAATTATATTCCTTGTACAATACAGTACAGTTTTAGAGGGTGTTTTAAATTTATTGTTTTGAAATTTTTCCAGTAAACAATGAAACAAAATGCATGCAGCAGTAATGACAAAACTACCCAGTTCAGAACATTTCCATCATAAAAGTCTACTCAACCTTCTACAGTCCACCAGTATCAGTACATATGCACAATCTCTGAAGAAGTAAAAGTCATCTAAATAATTCCACATTAATGAGATCTGTAACTAATGAAAAGGTTGCTGCTAGCAAACAACTTTGTATTTCATTGTTTCATCTACAAATAAAGTGCCTGTTACCCGTGAGGAGTAAATTGCCTATCTTACACTAAAAAAATGATAAGCTAGCAATATTGCAATAGGGAATGGATGACAAACTGATAACAGGTTCATAGTTACTAGGTATATTCGCCAAAAAGGAGTGCAGCATCCACCCCTTTTGCAACACAGTACAGTATCAGCAATGCATCTATTTACTGTGGGAGTAGAACCCACAACCTTCTGCATCAAAAACAAGTATACTACCTGTTGTGCTATTAACAATGCAAGCAGACTCAGCATAAGCAGCACTAAACTTTTGCTCCCCTGCAGCTGTCAGCTCCTTGTAAAATCTACTCACTCAATTGTATCTCTGAACTTTGCAGCACAAAGAAATCTGGAAAAAGCCAAAGTTTATTGGGGGGGGGGGGCAAAAGCCTAAAAATCAGGGACACATTTTAAACATTGCTTGTATAATGTTGGAAAGTCGCTAGAATAAAATGCTGTGTTATCACCATACACTTCACTGCCAAGCCTTAAACCCAGGACCCTGTGCAAAACACTCAAAGCAACATACCACTATGCCAAATCAGCTGTTTTGTGAAAGAGGAAGACAGAAACTTAAATGGCTACCATTTAGTGAATTCAGTTCTCATCATAACATAGCTGTCAACCTCTTAGCACAAAACACCTGAACAAAGCCAGTAATGGGTGAATACAGCCCCCAAACATTCAGTAAATTCAGTTCTCACCATAGCTCTCAACCTCGTAGCAAAAACACACCTGGACAAAGCCAGTAATGGGGGAATATAGCCCCCAAACATATTCAGT
This sequence comes from Protopterus annectens, assembly GCF_019279795.1. Classification (NCBI taxonomy): domain Eukaryota; kingdom Metazoa; phylum Chordata; order Ceratodontiformes; family Protopteridae; genus Protopterus; species Protopterus annectens. The sequence continues at coordinate 1,788,056,616 of NC_056733.1, read as the reverse complement.
GAATTCAGTTCTTACCATAGGTCTCAACCTTAGCACAAAACCTGGATGAAGCCAATAATGGGGGAATACAGTCCCAAAAATAGGGACAAATTTCAAATACCCATCTTATACACTTAAAAAATTGCTAGAATAAAAGTTTTTGTGTTACCATGCACTTTCTGAAGAATATGAAGTCTGATATTCAAATGCATGTCATTTTTAACATTTGTTAACCAGGAATGTCTGACTTGGAACAAAAGCTAATTTTTAGCAGAGGCCCAGGGAGAAACACTCCAGACAGACACATGTCTTTGTAAGATGGGAGGACACTAGAGGAAACAAAAATAGGGAGGGCATACGGACTCCACACAGAAGGTAAGGCACCCAGCCAAAAATCAAACTAGAGAATATGTAGCTGTTAGGCAACGATGCTACCACTGCACCAATGCACTATTGGCTTTGCAAGGACACAAAAATACAGAAACCACAGATTTTATGAGGAACAGAACAAGTATGAGGGGAAAATCTGCAACATTTTTACAAATGGTGGTGGGTTGGGAATTCAGGCTCTTGCCACCTGGGCCCAAGGTACAGGGTTCAAGCCTTATTCTCTACCCACCACCATGTAGCACCTGGGGCATTACACACACACACACACACCCTACCTGGGACTGGTCCATTCATTGCTAGCTTGGCTTGTTGCAGCACTAAATCCTTCCATTGAAGCACTAAGTCCTTCCTTGCACTAGAAAGCCCCGTGAGATGTCCTCCCCCAACGAGACTCCCAGCCTGCTAACATTGGAGTCTGATCCCTTTCCAGTGACAGTCTATGCAGTTACAACTGCATAGACTTCTGGGATCTCTGCACTTGAATGCTTCTTAATCTGGACTGCTGCTGAGACAGTCTGTGCATGCTCCAGACTGGTTCAGCAGCAGTCTGGATATCGGAAATGCTGCTAGCGCACATGCACGAAGGTCCGCTACTTGCGATCATTTTTTTTATTTTCTTTCTTTGTATTTTATTTTACTTTCTATTACTTTCTTTCTTTTTTTACAGCTGGGGGGGCTGCAGTCCAATAGCACTGGCCACCCCTGATAGCAACTATAGCTCTGAAAGCATTAAACAATCAAGTCTCATCTGACAAAGTTAGTGCCTCTGTAAGACATGAAATTAACTGATATGAAATGTTTCATGCACCAAGATCTGATATCTGAATAGTAATGATGTGTTAAAAACTGTTTTCTACACTGTGCTATGTCAATATGTAAAATAATGTTGTAATTACAAGGCCAGATTGTACAACCAAGAGAGAATGAGACAGAAAACATTCAAGAAAGAAACAGCAGTTTCTCAATAGCTTGTTATGATGAAACACAAGCTTGATTTTTTTAGCAGAAACAGCCATGGCTCGAATCCCAAGAGTGCTAGTAAGCTGTATGCATAATTTCAATTAGGGTTTTGTGAATATGTGTAGAAACAGTCAGGTAGTGGTAACATATATTTCCTCCAGAGGCCTTCCAGGTAAGAGAAAGTATAAAGTAGATATAAGAAGGCTGTAGTTATACTGGGCTCAACACCCACAGTCCAACCCCAAGGCTGCAAATGACAGCAAGATAACTACATACACTAAGTGGTCCACCCCCAAGAAATGTTCAAAAGTGTTATGCTGTCACAGCTACCGGTCCCTGTTGCCAACAACCAGGGTGACTGATAGAAATCAAGGCAGAGTACGGCAGTAGCACACACACACACACACACACACACACACACACACACACACACACACACACACACACACACACACACACACTATGAGTGCACATATGTAAGCCTGACTATGTGAATATGTGTAGAAATAGTCAGATATTGTTAACAAAAATTCCCTCCACAGGTCTTCCAGGTAAGAGAGAGTATAAACTAGCTATGAGAAGGTTGTAATTATACAATGTGTTTACAAACATACCACTGCCCAACCCAAGACAATATATTGTTGTAATAAC
>NC_056733.1:1787972136-1788049636 GCF_019279795.1 Protopterus annectens | reverse complement strand
GGTGGTGCATACAGCCTATCTGGATCTGGCCAAAGCCTTTGATAACACTCCTCACTCAGGAATCATGCAAAAACTCACTAAGCTAGGCATCAACCCCTATATCACTAGGTGGGTTGCAAACTGGGTCACAGATAGGACTCATAGTGTGCAAATAGCTGACTAATTCAGACTGCTGAGCAGTCATAAGTAGAATCCCACAGGGTTCTGTCCTGTGTCCTCTCATGTTTGGTATCAACTTCTCTGACGTCCATTCCAACATGAAGGGACTCTAGTTGACAATGTTTGCAGACAATTGCAAGTTGGGAGTTATTATTAACTATCCAAGTGATGTTGGCATCCTACTGATAGACCTCACTGAGACTAATGACTAGTGGCAGAGCCATGGCCTTAAGCTCAATGTCAGAAAATGTTTTGTCATCCCCTTTGGGGAAAACCCTGTTCCCATGAATTACCATATCAAAGGTAGTCCCCTGAACAAAGAAGGGAAGGAAGAGGTCATTGTCCCACTGTACTCTTCTTGACAGACTGACACAGTTTGTTTCAGCATACATATTCTGATGGATGTGAGGTAGGTAAATTAATGTCCTCATTTTCTGACAACAATCATATCATTGCAGTGATTTACCAGAGAAATGATAATAATCTGTAAAACAGACCAGAAATATGAGCAATAAACCTGGACAATCTGAAACAATCCAGCCAGTTGACAGGTATGTTCAGAACCCCTTTCTGCAATGAATCTGGTTCAAGGCTGACAAAGTGGTGGAAGGAAGCCATGAAAATGGGGATGTATCAAAAGTACTGGCATAGATAAGCTAACACAGTTACTGTGGTAACACCCTCCTGTGTGCTCTAACATATATTTAGTGAAATAGCACAAGTAATTGTTAGTCCCTCTAACCTCTTGAATACTAATTCTTACTTATGATATAACCTGTCCTATTGAGTTCACACAAAACAAAATTGCTGATATGGATTCTTAAGTGTATGTAGAAATGTAAAATATATTCTTACATGTCTATTAGTATGTCTTAATGGTATGCTTATCTATTTGAAGATATATATTTGTACACACATTTAAAGCTATGTACTATTGTGTTAAAGTGGAGCTTTTCTCCCCGGGCCTCCGCTGAAAATGGACCTGTGTCCAGTCGGACTTTCCCAGTCATCAAATGTAAAAATAAAAAAAAAATAATTGAATTAGGAAATGCGCTATGGATAATTACACATGTATTTGCAAATATATCAGGCACTATGGGGATGTAACAGCACTGACAGGCACCAGTGTGAAAGTGAATACTCACAACCAATATCACCACAGTCACAGTCACACACTGGTAAGTCAAGTGAACAGTAGAGTATATGGACTGTGTGAACAAATTCATCATTGTTTGCCACTCACACACTAGCCCTACATATGCAGTCCCAATTCTTAGTGTAGCCTGAATCTTGACCTTGGTACAGGACATGTCTCAGTCCCCTACAAACACATACAGCCAATAGATCAGCAGAAACTGGAGCAGCATGCACAGTCAGATAAAGAAGGAGCCATAACACTTACATCCACCCCCCTCCATACACAGCCCAAATAACATGTACACATGACATGTGTACACAATCATGATAGTCTGTTAACAATGGCCAGACATACACAGGCGTCTCACATTTACAGTTCACCTCAGAATGTACAGGCTCAGGAATCATATATATGGCCTCTTACCTGAGATGTCTCTGGGTCTACTACATCACTGGGATGGTAGCAGGAATTTATTCAAGAAATAATGATAATAAATACATCTGTGCCTCATTGACATCTGGACAAAGCCTGACATCAACCTGACATGGCTGCCAACAGATACTTCTAAGGTGAATGATATCTGCAGGACTACTAAAGTAGGGCACTGAGAAGTGTACTGGGTGTAATTGCGGTCAAAATGTTTAAGGTACAAACACATACATAAAGATATATACACACACACACAAGCTTGCCAGGAATGAGATTCAAACCTCTACCTAGGGGGCTACTACTACTTTGTTATGCATTTATCACACGCACCACAGAGCTTACAGGTAGAACAGTTTCCAAACATACCTCTAAGGTGAGTGACATCAGCAGCCATTGTAAAGTATTACACTTTGAAATGTACTGGTTGTGTATGGACACAAAATACTTCAACCTACAGGTATATACACTCACCTGTACAATTGCTGGTATTGAGATTAGAACTCCTACCTAAGTAGTGCTTTGCATTACAGTATCACTTAGTTATTGCAAGTGCCACAGAGTTTATATTTTGGAGAGATGTCCAAAGGTTTCTTTGAAGGTGAGTGACATCAGCAGCAGTGCTAAAGAAGGGGTAAGGTAAGTGTAATGAGTGTGAATGGCCTCAAAATCATGTTTCGACAAAGGCACACACACGTTCTCTCACACAAACATTTTCACAGCTGCAAGGACAGGGATTAGAACTCCTACCTACTTAGGTTGATACACTACAGCATTACACAGTTATCACAAGCATCACAGTGCTTATACGACTGCAAGCTGCCCAAAGGGTTATTTCAAGGTCATCAAATACTGACAGATATCATTCTTTGCTCACAGTTATTTACCAGGGAAATGCAAGATGAATGAAGCTGAGATCAATATTCTGAGGCATAGACTACACATTCTGGCACACTCCTGCCATTGTGGAGGGGTAGCTACAGATAATAGACTGCTGGTTCTGTGTAAATGGTCCAGCACTTTGGTAGTATGCTGGTGGGGGATTCCCTTCTTGTGCTTTTCTCAACTTAACGGAATGGCCATATCCTGCTGGGGTCATACCTCTCAGCTATATCTGGTCAGTTTACCTTGACATTGTGGTTTACAAGCAGTTTTGTGGCTATTCATTCATGGGTTTGCAGTCAGGGGGTAGTATGGGCAGACATTAGAGTTTCAGACTTCACACACTCTATGACATCCATGCTTCTACACCCTCCCCATTACTCTTCCCCCCGTTACTCTTCCTAACATTATGAAAGCAATATCACAGAGGTATCCTGATAGTTGGGCCTTTATCCCAGTACTATTTATGGCCTGGTCCACATTTCTTGCAGTAGGACATGGAGTGACATGCTACTGGCATTTGTCAGCATGGCCTTGCATTTGTTTTCTGTTTACTGTGTTAGGGTGTTAGTTAGGATCCCCTTACATTCCATACATTGGCACTATGGGTGAGGTATGGGCCTTTGCCAGAGGACTGTAGGCCATTTGATAGTGCTGCAGGCCAGTGCATTCTGTCAGTCATATGTTCCCAGGCTGCAAGCCACTGGATTACCCTGGGGTGACAGTGGTGAGTGGTTGAGATTTTCGTGTCAATCCTTCCTGTTCATACTGATCCATGAGTCTAGATGTGGGTAGGTTGCTACTTACAGCTAGGGACACACCTGCATGGGACACCTATTCAGCATGCAGCATCATGTATGTATTCCTATACAGAAATGGGTTTGTGTTGTACTCATTCCCTACAGCAAGGATATGACCTGTGATAAACTTGTGGCTGATGGTGAGGTGAGCTGAGTGCATGTGTGATATGGAAGCTACTAGCACCTGACTCACAGATATACCTGGAACATTCCCCCTATGCTGCCTTGTGTGTGGACATGGGCTGCCTGTCATTACTTAATACCTGTGCCTTTTGTGGTCTGCCAGTGATTGGCCAGACTACCAGTATTCCATACTAGAGGGACAACTAATGTGATGCTAACCTCTATGTACAATTCCAAAGTTGTGTGCAGTTGACAGTTATTTTATATGCAATCTGTGTAGGTTACTTCCACCTGTGCACTGTTTCTATGTATGGGCCCCTATTCATGGCATGTCCAGCTTTCCGACGGTGACAGATATTAACGTCTGGACAGTGAGTATGTACAATTGCTGACATGGGTGTAGCTGAGAAGCAGTGTGGTTGGCACTGCAGTTGTTGGAACATGGCCCTGTCAACCACAGCACTGCACCTGGGCCACTGAGACACAACCATCCATGCCTACATGTTGACCACTTCCAGGCAATATTAAACACACACCAAACTTACCACACTGACCCCTGCATATTGTACACATGCAACGATCTATCATATAAAGTGGGACAGCTCTGGCAATCTGTGCTCCAGTGATATTATTCCTCACACTTATATGTTACTGCATTGTTGGGAGGGGATACACACCTGAAGACTTTAAACATTTGCAGTGACTGTACTGGTATTTCAGTTACTTTGTTGGGTTCTATTTCATATTGTATTTTTGACCTATCATGCAGAAAGGAGGCATATTAGTAGAGTACACATGTTAGATTTTAATGGCATAAATTTCAGTTTCAGACTTCTTACCCTTCAGAACTAAAATGCAACTGTAAAACCTGTTGTAGTATGTCTGTGTAGGTTCACAATTGCCATCATTTGAGGGCCTTAGCCCCACCTTTCTTTATGGTCATCTACACCTGTTCTGCTGGGTGAGGCTGGTGGTGGGTATGTCACCCTCATTGACATCCATGTGTATGTGACTTACTGACACCCACAGTTATTTGGGCCATCACATGTACTGCGGTGGGAGTTGTCACCTTGTGTAGTGCTGCCTATTATGTTGACACCAGTGGGTCCCTACAGTGTCAGTGTGTGTGATATGTGTTGCCTCTTTGCCAAGGCCTGGGCATACTGGCATGCCTCCTTCTACTTACAGGGGCAGGCTCAGGAAGTTCCTCCTCCGAGTCCATTTGTGCCTGTGCTGGCCTTGGCAATGGTGGGTGGCTGCGTGGCCCTGCCCCGTGCTGTTCCTGTTTCAGCTGTTTCCACAGGATCATATTGTGCAGCATGGCACATACTATAAACATTTGTGTCCATGTAGCTGGACAGTACTGCAAGGCTCCACCGGATATGTCAAGGCAGCAGAACCATGACTTGAGCATCCCAAACACATGCTCTATAATGATCCTGGTTTCACATGTGCCACATTATGGCATTCTTGTTCAGGTGTGTGTGCTTTTCTGATGGGTGTCATCAGCCACGGCTCCAGTGCATAGCCAGCATCCCCACTAAATGGCCATATCTGATGCCTCCCCCTGGCAAACCCCCTGATATAGCTGTGAGGAATGCCAGATGTGGGAGTCATGATAGCTTCCAGAGATGCCAGCACACACTTCCATGATAATGCCCTGGGCATTACACATCACCTGGCATTTGAGGGAGGGAAAGCTCTTGTGGTTTATGTAGACCCTACCCACTTGGCAGGTGGTGCTTTGATGTGTATGTGCGTGCAGTCTATAGCACTCACTACCTCAGGGTATTCTGCTATGCGGTGGAAGAGACGCATATTTCTGGACAATGCCTCATGAGTGCTGGGGAAATATGTGCTGACTGACATGTGCTGACATTTCATCCAGTAACTGGTGGAGTACCCTGGATGCTGATGCCTGTGAGACCTCCATGATATCCCCAGTTGGTCTTTGGAAGGTACCTGTGGCTAGTATTCTTAAGCTACACATACCTTGGTATCCACTGGGATGGGTTCCCCTCTATTGGTTCTGTGTGTAAGGAGGGGACAGTACAGCTGCACGATTTGCTGTAGAATGTCCCTGTCCACCCTATAGCACTCCACTATCTCCAGCTGATGTAGACCCTGGTAGGTTACCCTGGGTCTGTACACTCTTCTCCTCCTCCTCACTGTGGGTCGGTTGTCAGCATTCTCTTCCTCCCCACCCTCAGTCTGTAGCACATATTGATAGAGTAAAGCAGCAGCAGCCTCTAACAGTTTTAGTTAGTTTTGCCAGTTAAAAATCCCCCATCTGTGTACACCTGTGATGTAGAGTTTGTGGGAAAAAAACTGTCTGAAATGTGTTTGCATAGTTTATAATAGTGTGGTGGGCTGCTGCATGTGTAATTGGCTGATTCTGATACATTCCACCTGCCAGCTATGCTAGTTCCCCTTAATTGCCTTCCTACTGCTGTTCCCCACAAACCAGTCTGAAAGGTGTTTGCATAGTTTATAGTAGTGTGCTGGGCTGCTGCAAGTGTAATTGGCTGATTCTGATACATTCCACCTGCCAGCTATGCTAGTTCTCCTTGACTGCCATCCTACTGCTGTTTCCCCATCCCACTTCCTCCTTATTTAAGCCCCAAGGTGTGCTGAAATGTAAACAGTGCTGCCATTTCCTCTTTTTTTTCTGTTTATGTTTAAAACTCAGTGCGTGCTGCACACACCCATTTATGCTATGTACACAGTGCTCAGGCACATCTGACAGACCCCCTTCCAAAGCTGTGCTTAGCTAAGGGCAAACACAGGCCACAGAGCTCCAATGAGCTTACAGCAAGCATGACACATCCCGTTCTTAGACTTGCACTGCTGTATTGCTGCACCTACATGGTTAGGTAAAAGCTGACACTTTGAAGAAATATGTGAATCAGTATAACTCCCCTCATTTGCATTCCCCAGTGTGTAGGTCATTATTTACTGCACTAAAATGGACCCTTTCCCCTTAGCAACCAGTGCTCCCTGGTATTGTTTACATTCTGCATGCCATAGACTATAATGGCAAAATGCAGATTTAACTTAAAATTGAGTTTTCCCATTTTTTTTTTTTAATTTTTGGCACGATCCCATTTGCACGCCACTGCCCTAAGCTTAAACAGCCGAAATCGGCCAAAAAAAAAGTTTAATTTTCATAATAATTAATCACTTTTTAATGCCAATGACCTTATATTTGGCCATTGGCATGTCTAATGTACATAATACATCCTTTTTCACTAGCTGTCATACCTCCGTTTTGTCAGTTGCAGAATAGTACTCGGTGATTTTCCAAATACATTTCTGCACTGACAATGTTCTAGCACAGAGACCTAGCAGCTTGTTGAATTGCTAAATCACCTAATGTGCATGGTTTTCACCAGCAGATGAGGTGATTTGCCTGTTTACTGGTCTTCTGTGCTGGAACAGTGTAGGGCTGCTCGTGCACATGAAAAAGGCTCTGCAGCCATTTTCCATGCAAGAGCTCCTACACTGTTCCTGCATGGAAAAAATGGCTTCCTGAATCCTGGGGAAAGTATGTTCACAAAAAAATAATCCAAATAACAGGTGCAATCAGATAAAGTAAAAGTGTTTCTTCCCACCTGTCTAGAAAACCCATAAAGAAAAGCAAATATTCAGGCCATCGGTATTGCAAACTGTTCAAGTTAATTCTCCACTGTTCATGTGACTATCTTGATGTGAAGTTCTAGATCTTTATCCTTTTCAGTCATTTTTCAATTCCTTCAATGAGGGATTGAGTTTGAGAAGTCCATCTCATCTTCTTCAGACTTTATCCAACTAAGCAATGGGTTGGAAGAGGAGAGGCCAAGTAACTTAAAAAGATAACTCTTTGCTGGGTACTCTAGATATTACAAAAGCTTCCAGCTCAGTCTTCAGTTTCCTTAATGGACGAACCCTCTTGACTTAAAGAGTTCTTGCTAGAGTTATAAGGACTGAGCCCACCTTCTTCTGATAATCAGAGTTAGTTTCTTGGATATACAGATGGTGGAGACTCAGGGGCAGCTTCTGAAGGCATTAACGTCATGGACATCAGTAAATCCAAATATACTTCTGCTTCAGAATCATATTCAAAAGTAAGCACAAGGGAACCTGCATCAGGTAGATGCATTTTTGTAACACCATAATACTGGGATAAAATATGGAATAAATGTCTTTCACTCACTGAATAAGGCTGTACTATAGATGACCATAACATACATCCTGCAAACCTATAGTTGTCTTTCAATTTCCTCTACATTTTTCATATATTGCCTCTATTATTATAGTTGAAAAGTTTAATAATGAATTATTTCAACATTGATTGCTCTGGTTCTGTTTGTCAACCTAGTTCCATCTTGCACGGCAAAATAACTGCTTCTAACTGTCTTTGTCTTCATGGAGACATAAAAGTTTTTACTTGTTTCTACAGGACATATTGTCTGGGCCATCCATTTCTAAGTCATGCTTATGGTTAATTTGCACAGAATAAGAAATTGTATTTGTAACCTGTTTTTTTTTAACTCACTTTAATCCGAGAAAGCCAGTTTCTAGTGAATGGTGTTAAAAGACTGCTTTAACAACTTTGTGTACAGTAGAATCTACTTTAGCATAGAGGATAGGGTTCTATAGAAAACTGCAAGCTGATAGGGTGTTAAACATTCTACAGACATCTTGGCTATGGGTTATCTCAGTCAAGATCAACAAAACAGAGAAAAACTTTACCTGAAAAAGTTGAAAAAAATAGGCAAGAAAAAATCTCACTAGGCCAGTTTCCACAGAATGGTTACATACTGGCAGCACAGAAAAAATATAAGTAAGTACTCATTAAACCATCAGAAAAATACAATAACTCCTGGACTGAGATAATTCCTAACAAAATTCATGTCAGCAAATGCAACTCAGTGTGATCAGTGAAATGTAAAATGCTGTACAATACACTGTTTTCATGTAAAGAGAAACTTGTACCAGTTTCATACAGTAGCTGTGGAAAGGAAACACTTGCTTTTTAGGAGTTTCTCCTGCAATGAGTTGTCTTGCCTAAGTTGTGTTGCTATATAAGAAATCTTGAGTTTCCTGACTTTTAACTTGACATGCACACAGATTGCCCACATACACACTTAGGATGTAAACAGCCTTTGTCAGATGAAAGTTAATAGTAAAACCTGAGTATGAAATCTCAGACATATTCTGTATTATGAGCATGACTATTAACACGTCTCCTAAGGTATATGCTTTTGTTGCAATAAGCCTCAGCAATTCAAGGATTATACATGGAAAGAATTGTTTCTTATCAAGGCTAAAGCTCTTAGTGGACAAATGTCACAACCATGGATAATTTTTAATTTGCACAAATGTCAAAGTAGCTTATTGTTGTTATACAGAACTGTTTTTCTAAACACTTTAAAGTGCTCCTGTTATATAACTGCACCCCTCTGCATGTCCAAGTATCATCACTTGATTTAGAAACAATAATAAATAGAAGGTATTTAATGACCATAATACATTTATTTGTTGGAAGACATGGCAGTTAATCTAGTATGGGGAAATATTGTAGCATATGCTTCCAAAGAGGTTGAGGTATTATTTACTTTTTTGTTATAATTTCTGTGGTAGTGTGATGAATAAAATTCTTTCCTTTTGTAAGGTGAAGTAAATATAATTTATTTTTATATACTTTCATATTTTATGTGTAACCTTTTTAAGCTAGAAAATTTATGTCTCTTTAGAGCCAGTCCACAACTTCCAATTGCCATATGCTGCATCTTTTTTGTAAGAAATAATTATATTTTACCTTCTTTCATTTTATATATAGACACCATATAAAGAGAGCTAAGTACTATAGCATCATGAAAGTCACCATTCATTGTATAAGTCCTTCATACTCTGCTGCTATATGCTAAATCTAATACTGTATTAACACCCATACCTCTGTTTTTTGGTAACATTAATCACTGTGACCATATCCCCTAAAGCCAGCGTTTACACTGTTGACAGATTGACCATGGTGGGTCTCATTGAGCCCTGGTAGATGGCATTGGCTAGACTCTGTGCTGCTGCGCATGACTACATTCATTTCTGGTTTGCAGTCTGTTGGCAGACCTCTCAATTTCAGCTGGAAGGTCCAGGTAAAAATCAAGTACCTCTCATCTTGAAGAAACATTTTAATCAAGTACCTCCCATCTTGAAGAAACATTTTTTAAAAACTCACCCACCAAAAAAAATACCCTACATGTGTTCAGGAAGAACCCTCCACAGAGTTGGGAAGGACATGCAAACTCCACACAGCGAGCAGAGATCAAGATCTAACACTGGATTCTGGATCTTTCAGGTGAAGCTCTTAATCAATACTCCAGTATGCCTCCCACAGTTAGACCTCCATATCTTCCTCAAGCAGAACAACATTGCAGACTTCAAAGCTGCAGACAGATAAAGCATAAATAGTTGTAGTACAGTCAGCAGTATGTCAGCCCTAGTAAATGAAGTGCGGTCAATAAGGTAATAATTTAATAAGAAGACAATTTCAACATAATGTAATATGACTAAAGTACTAACTTGTACAGAGTTAGCTTATAGCAGCTCACACTATCTATGCAAGCTTATTTTGATGTTTGTCAGAAAGAAAAACAGAAGTTGGCATCCAATTTCACCAGAATATGGCATAATAATGCACTCTTGTGAAATAAGCAAGATAATGTATATTTAAAAATGCTATAGAAAAAATATTCTAGTTCAATCATCATTTCTGAAATCTTGGCTATGTAATTTCTAGGCTTACAACCACACCTTCTCTCAATGATGAACAATCAGAGGCAGTAAATATGCTTCATTATTCTTATTCACATATAAAAATAGACTCAGTGGAACTGTGCTTAACTATAGCATTGATCACATGGCAACTTTCACGGTTACAAAAAAGCCACCATCTTAAATGCCTAAAACTATCTCTAAATGCAGAATCAAGTCCATAGCAAGAAATGCTGAAATGAAACTAATAAGATGGACAAAAGTAAGCAAATGGCATGCAGATTCCTGGATTAGGCTCAAGATATTAATGCTGCTCTAGACATACTAAGTTTCCTTTGCTTTCAACTTCCTAAATGAGTTGCTTGACATATGCACAATTCAGATGTGGGGCAACACGTTGCCATAGATTTATTTAATAGTGACGAAGATGTTAGCACTGTACAATAATGATTAGACATTTAGTTCGAAATTCAATGACAGGCAATTTCATAACAAGTACAATGAAACATGCAGCAAATTCAAGCTATTAATTACAAAGTTAGAACTGGGTTACTACAATAATTTACAAAAATGTTAATACTCTTGCTGGTTTATGGTTAATCATCAACAGGGTACTTGAATAAAACAGTCACTGATGACCTTCTCAAATTGTCATCACGTCAGGATGCTGCAAATGTGTTTGCAGAATTCTTCAGATTTATTATTTCAAAGTATGCCATTTAAAAAGATTACCCTGATGGGTACCAGGCTTTACCAGGCTTGGTGTAAAAACACTGACTGCTAACTTTCTACTTCTCTGCGGTCGCCAATCTGAGAATACTGGGATTTGTTCTGGATGACTTGAGGTTGCAGTTTCCCAGGAAATCTTCTTTCCGTGAGATGCAGTAACCTTGGTGTTACGATATATTAGCAAACACCAAAAGACAGATAGAAACTACTGACCAAACTGCAGAAGTGTGCGAACCAAACACGCCACAATAAAACCACTGGTATATCGATGCTGTAGAAAATGCTGGTAGTCCACAAAGTAAAGCAAAAGAGTTTATTGTAAGACAATAGAAAGCTGGTAAGCGCTTTCGTCCTCAACAAAAGAACTTCATCAGACAAATTAAAATCAAACACAGAACACATTTTAAAGACTCCCATTGTGCTTCACATGATAGTAGCCACTCCCCCTAAGTAACAAAAATTTAAAAGGGCAATACAAACTGTGATGTCAGTGATAAAATGTTAAATAAATACATGTTATTAGATATAAAAAATATAGAAAATATATAAAAAAGATCATCCACTCTACTTTTTTTAAAAGAGCAATGAATAAATATATAAATAAATATATAAAAAATAATCATCTGTTTAAAGCTCTCAATTTTTAAAGGGAATTAATGGAAAGGAATTTATTTAAACCTGGCCAGTTGTTCGCATTTAATAACAACTGCCAGTATAATTCTTTCTTTTCTAGTAAGGCAGACCATGCACCTCACCGGATATCCATCGTGACACCATCAATAACAAAAAAATTAAAAGTGTGGTCACTGTTCTCTGAGGTATGTTTATACAAAGCATTTGTCTCTTTGCCTGTTCTTATTTCATACAAATGTTCATATATTCTGTTTTTAAATTTTCTATCAGTTTTTCCAATGTAAAAATAATCACATAGGTTACAGATGGCACGATAAATAATACGTTCAGAGTTACAGTTATACTTATTTTTGATATGAGTCTTGGTGTTATTGATCATAAATAATGTTCCTTCCTTTACAAAGGGACAGTATCGACACATACCACACTTCAACATACGTCCATTTGAAGAATGATTCACAGGATGTCCTTTCACAAATTTTTTTTTTTAATTTCTACCTTTTCTAAAAATAACAGTAGGTTGTTCATCAATATGTGTTCTGATACTTTGGTTATGTGTTAGAATTGATCAATTTTTACTCAAAATTTGTTTAATATCAGGACTATCAATCGTGTATGTAGAAATGAATGAAGCATTATAATCTTTTCCTGTAAAAACAGAGTTTAGGGGTACAACATTCACTGCATGTGTTACATCTAATGAAACTTCAGATAAAAGAGGTATATCAAAATTTCTTTCTCTCTTATTTACTACCTCTAAAAGGACACCATTAACAAGTCTCCAAGGGTAGCCCCTCTTTAAAAACATATCTTTTAAGGTATGACATTCATCTAAAAAATCTTCTGAAAGGGATACCATATGGGCAGCCCGTACAAACTGTCCCTTAATAATAGCTTTTTTCTGTAAGTTAAAGAAATTTTTGCAGCAAAAGTCACATGTATGTAAAGACTCATGGAGCTTCTTAAAATATATTAATCACATACCCTTTGAAGGCTCCTATATGTTAGTAACGGTTGATATAAAGGATTTTTATTCAGTAATTCCCCCCTAGGAGGGGTTAGAATGGTTTAATGAATTTTTATATGAAAAGAAAATAAACCATTTTGATGTAATAATGTATACCCAGTTGATGGAGACAGTCCTTAAGAACAATTTTATTTTATTTAATAAGGAGAATTTTTTACAATAGGAAGGGGTAGCTATGGGTTCTGCATGTGGTGGTCTTTATGCTAACATAGTGGTTTTACAGTGGGAGAAGAAATATTTGTTTCCTTCTTACTTTTACAAGCATGTTAAACATTATACACAATTCCTGGACGACCTTTTTATTTTTTGGGATGGTCTCTATGCCCTTATTAGTTCATAGGTTCATAGGTTCATAGGTTTATACTAGGCTATCTGCCCTAAGGCATTTATAAGCCTAGCCCAAATTTTTGTGGCTTACGCCACCCCTTACATGAAAAAATACTGTGCCCATTAGTTTGCTGTGCCTCTGTCCAGCAGTGACACAGAGATGATTCCCAGGGTAAACCTACGATCTTCCATCCACAGGTCTAGATTTCTCTTGAACAGAGTCAGCGAGGTGCTCTGCCTCACATGGACCGGGATTTTATTCCACAGCATAGGGAGTCTCTGAGTGATAAATCTATCCCTCCAGCACGTCCTATTTATATCCGTGCTAAGGTTTAAGTCGCTTGCTCTAGTGGTTTTGGTGGATTTGGATTTTTTGAGGTGGAGCATGTCCATTAATTCCGGGTTGGACATGGCCTTGTATGTCAGGCACATGTCACCTCTGAGCAGATGGTATGCGACTGAATAGAGCTGGAGTTTCTTCAATCTGGCAGCATATGACAGATTTTGGAGTCCTTTATCCTTTTGGTGAGGAACTTTTGGGGTCTCTCCAATTGCTGCAGATGTCTGGTGAGATACATCCCGAATGGGGCATTGTACTCGATCATTGGTCTGATAAGTGAAGAGTACAGGGAACAATGACCTCACTAGATCTGGATGTGAATCCCTTCATGATCAGGTGGGCAATGTAGAAGGTCTTTCTAACCACTTTAGCAATGTGAGTGTCAAAGAAAGGCCACTGTCAACCTGGGTCCCCAGGTCCCTGATAACCTCTTCTGTGCTTAGTGGATTGCCACCTATATGGTAGCTTGGGGTTACCTTGTTTTTCCCGAAGGGTATGACTATACATTTTTTGGCGTTTAACTTCAGGCCATGGCTCTGGCACCAGCTATCTGTTTCCATGAGTCCCTTCTAAAGGATATCCGTGTCCGATGCACTTTCCACTATGGCGCCCAGTTTGCAGTCGTCTGCAAACTTTGTCAGCCAAAGTCCTCCCATGCTGGCCTGTACTTCTGAGAAGTAGATGCCAAACAATAGGGGGCCAAGGACTGAGCCCTGTGGGACACCACTTGTGACTGGCTTGGAGTCTGACACAGCGCCAGCAACTCTAACCCTGTGGGTTCTGTCCTTAAGCCAGTTTGCAACCCATCTTGTGACATATGGGTTTACATTTAAGCTGGTAAGTTTTTCTACAATACCCGAGTGGAGTATTGTGTCGAAAGCCTTTGCAAGGTCAAGGTAGGCTGTATGGACTGCCTTTCCTCATCAATGGCCTTGGTGACTGTTTGAAGAAGTCGACCAAGTTCAAAAGGCATGATCTTCCCTTGACAAAGCCAAACTGGGTCGGGTCCAATGTCTGCAAGTCCCCTATATCTTTGTTTATGAGCTCCATTATGATCCTCTCCATAGCTTTGCAGACTAGACTTGTTAAGCTTATGGGGCGTAATTACCAGGGTCCGTAGAGGCGCCTTTGTGGAGTGGGACCACAGTTGCCGTACGCCACTCCTTGGGCACGTATCCTGTGGTAAGGCTGAGATTAAACAGCTGCCTTATGTGCGGGGTTAATTCCTCATTTAGCTCATAGCACACAGCCGGGGACACCATCCGGTCCCATTGATGCTGTGTTTTTAGCTTTAGAGAGCAGCTTTCACCTGCGCATTTGAGATGTCCGGGAGGCGACACTCAGCTCGGATAGTTATCTCTCCTTTAGGGGGGGAGGGAGTGAAGTTTGCACTGAACCTGTCTGCCAGTATGTTGGCAATGTCTGTGGGTTCAGTGATTTTTGTATCATTTTGGACTAATTCTGAGCATATCTGGGAGTTTCCACCCAGGTTCCTAACATAGCTGAAAAAGGCCTTATGCTTGTCCTTTGAATCCATGGCAATTTTTCTCTCAAAATTGGCCTTAGTTGATTTTATGAGTGCTCGTACTTTTTACTAATAATGATCAGGGTGACTTCCCTTTTATGGATTTTGTTCTATCATGTAATAGCTTTCTCCTCTTATTGTAAAGTTTGTTAATGGCTGGGGTCCACCAGACTGGACGTTTGCCCTTTGTGGAAAGAGTCTTGGTTTTATTTGGGATTGCCTGATCCATGCAGTCCTGGAGGTGTTCATAGAAGGCATTTGTAAGGGCTTCCGCAGCTTGGGTTGTGGTTTCCTCTGGCTCAGGGGCCTTGAAGGATACTACACCAGTCTTGAGTAGTGTGAAGTTTGCTTTAGAGTAGTTCTTCACTATGGTCTTTTTGTTTGGGGTGGGGCGGGATGTGGATTTCCAGTGAGATTAGTTTATGATCAGATCTCACCAATGAGGGATATACTTCGGTGTGGAGCATTTTGTCCCCATGTTTGTGACAATGAGATCTAGTATATTTTCTCCTCTCGTGGGAACAGTGACTAGCTGTTCCATGGCATTTGAATTTATGAACTCCAGGAACCGTTGGGCTAGAACGTTAGGGCTTGAGTAATGTTCCCAGTCTATATTCGGTAGTTGAAGTCACCCAATATGATGGTGTTTGAGATACATTTATACCCTCCAGTGTCTTCAGGAAGGCTGTGTGGGGTTCCTGAGTTTGAGAGGGTGGCCTGTAGCATGCTACAATTTGTAGAGCAGTTTTGCCTATGGTTAGTTGCACCTGGATGGTTTCCAAGCTTTGTGCGTTGCCACCAACCTGGAGGTGTGGGTATCCTTTATGAATATGGATACACCCTCCTTTTGTGGTGTGGTCCGGGTTTTGGGGCGGAACGCATGATATGAGGTAAAACCTAATAGTGCCGGGGTGCTCTCAGGAGCCTTGAACCAGGTTTCAGTTACAGCACAGACATCGATGTTCTCCATACTGAGAAGGGCCTCGAGTGCGTGCATTTTGAGATTTAGACTTCTGGCATTGAGCAGCATTACCCTCAGTTTCTTCCCATTTTGTTTTCTAGGGTGGTAGGTTTAGAATTTGAGCCTTGCCTAAAAAGGCACTATGGGGTGGCAAGAGCCTTAGCCAATATCCGGAATCCCAGGGTGACAGGTGCAAGCCATCCCTTGCGAAGCAGCGTGGCTTGTCAAGCATGTCATCCCAGGCAGACAGACACTGGATCCCCTTTGAATGACACCAGACATTAAGCCAATTGTTAAAGCTGATCATCTTGTCTCTATATTGTGGCATCATTCTTGGTGAAGGAAGGATACTGCTCAGGGTTAGGGTCATACCTGCCTGGGCTACATAATCAGAGAGCTCCTCTATGTCTCTTTTCATGTAGTCCAGGGAGGTACGTCTCAGGTCATTCACACCAGCATGGACAATGACTGTGTCATATTTGTACTTGCCGTGGAGTGACCCGAGTGCTTGTGTTATGTGGCGGATTCTAGTGCCCGATAGGCAGCTTACTGTGACCCTCTCCTTGTTCAGCCTGGTGAGTGGGACGTCAGTGTGTCTGACTATGGAGTCACCTATGATAAGTATGTTTGGTGTTGTATTTGGCCTTAAAGGCTGTGACTGCTTTGCACACTGCTTTTGTGGTTTATGTGTTGCTTGTGGGGTGTCTTGAGGTAGCAGTTGTTTGGGTGTCTGCTTTGGAGGCCTCTGCTGTTTAGGTAAATTTTACTCAGAGCCTCCGAGTATGTCTTTGTGTGTTTATGTGTTTGATTCAGTGGAGTGGTAGCATTATGTGAGGCTGGTTTTGTGGTGTGTGTAGTTGCCTTCTCCTCCTGTCTGGTCTTGCCAGTCCTGAGTTGAGAGAGCTCAGCCTCCAGTTTGGCTAAATAGCTGCATCTCTTGCAAGTATTTGTGTTATGTGGGAGGAGGAGAGGGTTGTCTGTGTACATGAGGCAGTTATAACATTGCCTCAAGATTCCCAGATTCACCAGCTGGACCGGAGAGGAGATTGACAACTGACCTTTGGACATGCTAGAATAATATTGGGAAATCCTTAATTGAAAACAAGGGCCAGTGGGGCCCAATATGCTTAGCTAAAGCATTTTAGTGATTTTATTAGATATTTAGATTCCACCACTTCATTTTTAAGATTTACATATTCATTTAACTTACATGAGATAGCCTTCCTTGATATTAAATTAATTAAGGATTACCAGAATAGTAGGTTTATATCTAAAATATATCGAAAGGACACATATTCAAATTCATTACTTCATTATAGTAGCATCCACCCTCAGAAACAGAAAAAAGCTATTATTAAGGGACAGCTTGTATGGGCTGCCCATATGGTGTCACTTTCAGAAGATTTTTTAGATGAATGTGATACCTTAAAAGATATAAAACCAATGAAAAGGTGGAGCTCAAACCAAAGCACAGCAGCCAATATCCAATGTCCTAAGCTCATCATTAAAAATTTGAATTCACCGAGCTATTGGTGAATACCCGTCAAAACAAAAACTCAATGGTTAATACAGAATAAGTACACTGCATAAATACATTTTTGTCAATTAAAAACAAACTGCTAGCGTTAACTAATGTTTTCATCATAAATGATGTAGTTATAGAATAGAAAGTGTATAAATAAGTAGATAAGTAAAATCATGTTTTCATACACCTACTACCATAAAGTGAGTGAGTACAAACAATGTAAGATTTCAAATGTAACGAGGGGTATGTTTATGAGTCAATATATTAGTGCAGAGACTACATGCTACCCTCTTATATATTAACTAGCATATTTAAAAAAACTTAACTGTTAATAAATTGGTACAAAAACAGTCAACAAATTAAGATTGCTATAAAATACTAATACTCAATTGCTCTGTCTAAATAAAACCAATATTGATCTATCTCAGAAGACTTCTGAGTTTTAAAAGACAGGCTATGTTGCAATTTTCATTAAGACCAGGGAAAGTAAAAGCATCTAAAGTTAGTTGCCACTCAAGCTCACGAACTTCTAACATAAGGGATGAAGGACCACCCCTAATGTCAGGAAGTAGTTGGTTGATAGCTTGAAAGTGGAAACTATGGCCTGGATTACCATCAATATGCTTAGCTAAAGCATTTTCTTTCTTATTTTTCTTTATGGCATAAATATGCTCATATAACCTCTCTCGGAATTTACGATCAGTTTTGACTAAGTAAAAAACTGAACAACAATCATAAGTAGCCAGGTAAATAATACTCTTCGACTCACAGTTGAGTTTGTGATTAATAGAAAATTTCATATTGTTCACTTCAAAAAAACTACCAGGTCTAACATATCTACACATGTTACATGTCCCACATAAAAATGTGCCTTTAGATCTAATAATAGCTGTAGTATTTTTCTTTTCTAATAAGGTTTTAAGGTTCGCCCCTCTCCTATACACTATAGTAGGAGAAAAAACAAGTTTATCTACTAAAAGTTGGTTGCCCCAAATGAAGTGCCAATTTTTGAACAAAATAGACTTAATTAGTTCAATTTCTTTATTAAAAGTAGTGACAAAACTGATGTTGTAACACATTACTTGTATGGTAGGATGTGGGTCTTGCTGATTAGATCTTTGGTAATTTTCAGTGAAACTAGTGTGCGAAAGCACTGGAGAAGACTGGTTGTCACTATCCCTAAAAGTAAGGAAAATCGGGCTGTTGTATTTAGGTGACTTCAAAGCTGCATTTCTAAAAGGTAAAAGGGGTGTGTATACACCACTATTACTTTTGAACTCAACTTCCTGAAACAATTCATCAATTAAGGAAGAAGGGTAACTCCAATTAGTAAACATGTCTTTTAATAATTGTCATTCCTTGTAAAAAGCTTGGTCAAGTGAACACATTCTCGTAGCTGTTATAAATTGGCCTTTTACGATGGACTGCTTTTGCTTATAAGGATGGACGCTAGTGTAATGCAAGAAAGAATTACAATAAGAAGGTTTTCTAAAAATGGTGGAGTGGAAACTACTGTTCAAGTGATCCTTAGTTAGTTTTACATCTAGGTAGTCAATAGAAGATGTCTCAAATTGGTAAGTAAACTTAAAGAATGTGGTAGAAGAATTAAAATATTCCAGTAAAAGAGACGCTTCATCCTTGTCACCATTGAACAAATAAAAATGCCATCTAAAAATCTCGTATAGTAAACGAGACAAGACATAATCTCAGAGTTATAGAAAATGAAAGTTTTCTCCCAATATGCCATAAACAAATTTGCAACACTAGCACCACACGGCGAACCCATTGTGACACCTTGTTTCTGTAAAAAGTACTCTCCATTAAACATAAAGAAGATGGAAGACAAAATAATGTCAATGAGTTCAGTAACTAGGTCGATTTCCTCTTTGGTAGCTTTTAGTTCTATCAACATTAAAGCTATCCATTCAGTCGCTTCTACATGTGGGATAGAGGTATATAGATCAACTACATCAACAGTTAAAAAATAGAGTTTGTCGTCAGAATTTAAGCTATTAATCTTTTTAAGGAAAGGCCAAGAATCCTTGCAAACTTGAGGTATTAATTTCAAGTATTTTTGCAAGATATTGTCTACCAATTTCGCACATGGGTACATCAGAGAGGCACGTCCATCGATCAAAGGTCTCATTTTTGTCCCTGTTTTTATGTATCTTTGGGATGCCAAACTTCACAGGAGTCTTAGGAAAAGGAATGTTAATTAAATTATAAGTGTTAAAGTCTATCTTAGCTTCTACAAAGAGGTCTCTAAAATATCCCCTAATCCTTGATTGAGTAACATTCATTTCATTTAGGGAAGACTTGGCATAAGCTGGGCTATCAAGTACTGAAAGCATTTTCACATTGTAATCAATAATATCAAAAATCACAAGCCCTCTCACCCTTGTCTGGCTTAATAACCCAGACTAATGAGGAACTCAAAGATTGTAGTGCAGCAGTTTGATCTTTAGTAATGTTAGACGGTTGATGCGTCCTATTATGTGGACGTGTTTGGACTATGTGTCTTAAATCAAGTTCACAAATATTTTCAAAGAGATATAGCACTGGGTGAAGGGGAGGGTTAAAGGTGCTCAAAGGTTTTAAGCTGTCACTAGGGGGAAGGGCTTCATTACCAAAAAATAGATTCAAGTTTAACTTTCTTACAAAGCATTTTAAATCAATCAAAGTTTTAGCTAAATTTAAGTTTTTACTTGGGACAAAAGTATTGCCGTTAGCTAAAAGTACAATCAGAATTGGTTCAATATGTATAGTTGAAAATTTGTAGATGTTGAAGTCACCTTGTAAGTTAGTTAGCAGCCTCAATTTAGGGTTTTTGTGATGATTCCCCTCCTACTATCTCTTTCGGCGATTGTTCCAGTTCTTGTTCCTCTGGTTCTGAGTGTTCCGGGGAACTGTCGAGTTCTTGTTGTTTATGTCCTTCTGAAAAATTGGACCAGACCCTGTGTTGTTGTCCGATTGTCGGTTATTAGAGTCGTTGTTAGAACATTGTCTATCACTACGTCTCAAGCTTTCAGAAGGATCCTGAATTGGAATCACTGAGTTAGAGTGGTTTGATTGATTAGATTCGACCGTACTAGGTTCTTGATTAACTGAATTACCATTAGTTAAGTGAGAATTCGTTGGTACAGATCGGCCCGTTTGTGTTAGTTGTATTTTAGGGTAAGCTGTCCCAGCTCTATAAGCCAGTCTGTCCCGATCCAACTTCTTTATTTTATTAGTTTTTAATCTTTCAATTAGTTGGTCAATTCTAGAAAAGGTACGGCCGTAGTCGTATCTGTACCTAGAAACTTCTAAGTCAGCTTTGATAGAAACGTCCAAGTCGTCAAACTCAGATGTGATAGATTCAATGAGAAGGGAGTAGTGTTTTACCATGAGTTCTAGTAATTGAAATCCTTGTTGATCAAAAAGGAAAATAAGATCTTTGTAGAAAGCAGAATCAGGTAACAGGCCAGTAGGGAAATAAGAATAACGTAAAACTCAGAAGTCTTCTGAGATAGATCAATATTGGTTTTATTTAGACAAAGCTATTGAGTATTAGTATTTTATAGTGATCTTAACTTGTTGACTGTTTTTTGTACCAATTTATTAACAGTTAAGTTTTTTTAAATATGCTAGTTAATATACAAGAGGGTAGCATGGAGTCTCTGCACTAATATATTGACTCATAAACATACCCCTCGTTACATTTGAAATCTTACATTGTTTGTACTCACTCACTTTATGGTAGTAGGTGTATGAAAACATGATTTTACTTATCTACTTATTTATACACTTTCTATTCTATAACTACATCATTTATGACGAAAACATTAGTTAACGCTAGCAGTTTGTTTTTAATTGACAAAAATGTATTTATGCAGTGTACTTATTCTGTATTAACCATTGAGTTTTTGTTTTGACGGGTATTCACCGATAGCTCGGTGAATTCAAATTTTTAATGATGAGCTTAGGACATTGGATATTGACTGCTGTGCTTTGGTTTGAGCTCCACCTTTTAATTGATTTTGTGTCTTGTGCATTTTTGGTTTTTTCACCTTAAAAGATATGTTTTTAAAAAGGGGCTACCCTTTGAGACTTGTTAATAATGTACTTTTAGAGGTAGTAAATAAGAGAGAAAGAAAAATTTATATACCTCTTTTATCTGAGGTTTCATTGGCTGTAACACACACAGGGAATGTTGTACCCCTAAACTCTGTTTTTATAGGAAAAGATTATAATATTTCATTCATTTCAACATAAACGATTGATAGTCCTGATATTAAACATATTTTGAATAAAAATTGGTCAATTCTAACACATAACCAAAGAACAAGGACACATATTGATGAACAACCTACTGTTATTTTTAGAAAAGGTAGAGATTTAAAAAAAAATTTTGAGAAAGGACATGCTGTGAATCATTCTTCGAATGGACATATGTTGAAGTGTGGTATGTGTCGATATTGTCCCTTTGTAAAGGAAGGAACAGTATTTATGATCAATAACACCAAGATTCATATAAAAAATAAGTATAACTGTAACTCTGAATGTATTATTTGTTGTGCCCTCTGTAACCTATGTGATTGTTTTTACATTGGAAAAACTGATAGAAATTTTAAAAACAGAATATATGAACATTTGTATGAAATAAGAACAAGCAAAGGGACAAATGCTTTGTATAAACATACCTCAGAGAACAGTGACCACTTTTTTTATTTTTTTGTTATTGATTGTGCCACGATGGATATCAGGGGAGGTGCATGGTCTGCCTTACTAGAAAAGAGAGAATTATGCTGTTGGTTGTTACTAAATGCAAACAACTGGCCAGGTTTAAATGAATCCCTCTCAATTAATTCCCTTTTAAAATTGAGAGCTTTAAACAGATGATTATTTATTTATATATTTATATATGTATTTATATATTTATTAATTGCTCTTTTAAAAATTGTGGAGTGAATTATCTTTTTTATATATTTTCTATATTTCTTTATATTTAATAACATGTATTTATTTAACATTTTGTCACTGATATCACAGTTTGTATTGCCCTTTTAAATTTTTGTTACTTAGGGGGAGTGGCTACTATCATGTGAAGCATAAAGGGAGTCTTTACAATGTGTTCTGTGTTTGATTTTAATTTGTCTGATGAAGTTCTTTTGTTGAGGACGAAAGTACTTACCAGCTTTCTATTGTCTTACAATAAACATTTTTGCTTTAATTTGTGGACTACCAGCATTTTCTGCAGCATCGACATACCAGTGGTTTTATTGTGGAGTATTTGGTTCACACACTTCTGCAGTTTGGACAATATTTTAGCAACATGGATTGGGGGGGCAGCTCAACCATTTTAGTGGGGTTTTTTATATCAAATGCTGCTCGCATTTCAGTGATGCTGCTCTTTTGTGATCACAATCATGTGTATTGACTGCAGTAGAGATAAACCTCCGGATTCACTATCCTTCCATGCAGGACTAGCTTAGTCCTGCATGGAAGTGGCCATTTAGGAGCAGGACAGCAGTGCGCCATGCATATCAATGAAGGCGCGCGGCCTGAGCTTCTAAATGGACATGGAGCGTGTACAAGTGCAGGGGGCATGTCTGAGAGCAGAGCTCTCAGAATATACATGCCCCTGCAATTAAGAACATCAGTTTAGGAGTAAGAATGAGTGAGACCGCTCACAGGATTAGCATACGCCCAGCAACATCCCCTCCAAGTATACAAGAGCAATAGTTAAAACATTAAATATAAAGATTTTTTTTTTTTATGAAACAGATCAAATTTGACCATAGGTGTGTGGGTTTGTCCATCGCTAAGCTATGGCTAATGCAACTCAAATGACACAAGAGGATAAAAAGCAAGATATATGCAAATAAAGCAATGCAGTAATAGTGTATTGGGCAGAGCATTTGCCTTATGAACAGTAATTCCCAGTTCGAGTCCCACTCCAGTACAATTCATTTTCCATGTCAAATTAATTTATGATCAATTTTTTTTTGTTGCATAACCTACTAAATAACATATATTTGTGAACTGGAGTACTGCATTAAATGCAGATGTGAGGTGTCATTGGCATATTGTTGTAAAGTCCACAGATAGTTATAAGTGCCCCCATACAGTATATGTACACAGGAATCAGGGATACAAACAGCAGGTAAAATATGTAATGAATGATAAATCCATACAGTTTTCAAATCCACCACCTTCCCAAAAACCATTTGACATTACTGTCTAAATTAGTGCAGTGGTAAGCGGGAGTACACAGTAGTAAGCAATGCATATTTAAGCAGTAGTAAGTGGGAGTAAGCACAGTTAAGCAGTAGTAAGTGAGTTTAAGCCCGTTTGCATGGGGCTAAGCAATGCACACACAGGTTAAGCAATATTGAAGCTAACTCTCTGTAAGTATATTTAACCGAAGGTTAGCATTGCTTACCCTCACGCAAACCTGCTCAAACCCACTTACAATTGCTTAAAAGTGCCTTAATCACTCTGTATGCAACAGCTGCTGTCCTGACCATAAACAAAATAAACAGCCTTTGCAGGACTTGTACCCAGGACCCTATACACAACAATCACAGAAGTTAACCACTAAGCCATCACACCAGTACATAAGACTGAGGTATCACCAAACAGATCCTCACTATAGAAAAATCAAACTGGACATGTGAAAGGAATCTCTATACAGTTTTATGTTGTATAACCTACTACATAACATAAATATGTCAACTGGAGTACTGCAGTAAGCCCAGATGTGAGGTGTCATTGTAATAAATACATGGACCCCATACAGTGTACGTACACATGAATCACGGATACCAAACACATATATAACATTTAATGAATAATAAATCAATGACAAAAGCAAATATAATGCAAATGAAATATTAAGCAACGCTAAGCATTGCACAGCCCAGCTTAGTAGGTATAAGCAATGTGTAGGCCAGCTAACTCAATCTGCCCATTGGTATACCCCTTTAAGCAATGCCAACCTTAGGCAAGCAGGTTTTCCCATAGCTTAGCATTTTTAAAACCATCCAATCATGGCAAAGTGCAGGAAACTGTCCCTATTTAAAACCAACAGGTGGAATACATCTCATAACTGCTTGTAGCTTCCCCCTGTAGGTATTATATCTGGAATGGGAGAGGGTGTGTGCTTTTGGGCACAGCGCTGAAGCATCCAGTAGTCCAGAGTCATGGTAGTACTCTTTATGAAAGACCATGACCAGAGACTGCTGCAGGGCCAGTACCAGGGTTCCCAATACAAATCAGAAGCCTGGGACCATCTCGCTCGTGACCTCACCAGTGCCACTGGCATACCCTTAACTGGTGAGCAGGTCAGGCATCACTATGCTGACCTGAAGCAAAGAAAGGGCGATCTCTTGGAACAGTGAATCCAAGAGGTTAGGAGGACAGGGGACGTCCCAGCTGTGTGTAAGTATCAGTCCACTACCTGTTTAATAACTTCCAGCTCATGTATGTTATGGATAGGTATGGCTAAATATTCCTCTTATATCTTTCTCATTGGCAGGTGAGTGGTCTGCGATCCAGGAAGACCATGCCTGTAGACTGCAGCAGTTGCGATGTGAGATAGGTTAGTAATACTCTTGCATGTACTGTCATAGGAAATAAATCTAAAAGTAGTAGTAAGTTAATTGCCTGTATAACACCTGTATTGTTTAAGGCATGTACTGCATACACCAGAGAATAGGGCAGGAAGAGTCTCATATAGGTTGTATGTAAATAAAAGCATAATAGCCTGACAATAAATGTCTAACTGCTGGACTGCATATGTTTACTCTGGTATCATATGGTAATGTAGAGTTGCAATTACTTAATAGTACTGTTGTATTAAGCACTGTTACCCACACTGTGCTACATAAATTAAATGTGTAGGAATTTCTCTATATGACTGTTGTAATCCCAAGAGGTCATATAGTATAACTGAGAGAGACTTAGAAAACAGTTAACAGACAGGCGACAAAATCCTAATAGCACACTCAAACGAGACATGAACTGTTGTACTTTTTGCACACACAGCCATGGTTTGAATCCTGGGAGTAGTAGTAGGCTGTATGCAGAATCATACCCCCCAACTGTACAGATATGTCCAATAAATCGGCCCATATCTGCTGCCTGTCACTCTGTCAGCCTGGAAAATCAGTGGGATGATCCCAGACATTTAGGCAGCAAACAAGACATACAACTGAGTGTCAGACATCTATAAGAACAAACCTGTCACTCTAGCAACTCTCCAAAATGTTATGAGAGTAATTAGCCAAGTATGTCCCATCTCCACCCCCATGTTGTTAAGCTGTGACCAGAGTGTGTACAGTAACAGAGTGAGATGTATGTTCATAATACTAATGTGGAATCTGGTCATTTGTGTGGCAACATTCAGGTAGTGCTAACAAACATTGCTCCCACAGGTCTGTCAGATACGAACACTGTGCCCAGAAATAAAAGATTGATATCCTGTACTGGTACTGTTTACATTGGTATTGTATGGCATTGTTAATGTTGCAGTTGCTCTGAATAATAAGGTATTACTCATCACTGTCACCCATACTATACTACATAATAAAACTGTCTGGGAAATCCTGTATAAGAGTGTTGTAATTACATGGTCAGAATGTAAAACCACAGGAGAATTATATACATAAATCAGATAAGAGATACACAGCAATATCTATATAGCACACTCAACTGTGATGGACAGTGTTTTATTTTTAGCAGACACAGCGATGGCTTGAATCATGGGAGAGGTAGTAAGCTGTATGCAGAATCATACCCCATAAGTGTATAAATATGTCCTGAATGTCCAGTAAATCAGCCGACATCTGCTGCCTGTCACCCTGTCCCCTTGGCAAATCAGTGGGATAATCCCAGACATTCAGGAAGCAAACAAGACATACAACTGATTGTCAGACATCTATAAGAACAAACCTGGCACTCTAGCGTCTCCCCAAAATGTTACGAGAGTAATTAGTCAAGTATGTCCCATCTCCACCCCCATGTTGTCAAGCTGTGACCAGAGTGTGTACAGTAACAGAGTGAGATGTATGTGCATAATACTAATGTGGAAACTGGTAATTTGTATGGCAACATTCAGGTAGTGCTAACAAACATTGCTCCCACAGGTCTGTCAGATACGGACACTGTGCCTAGAAATAAAAGATTGATATCCTGTACTGGTGCTGTTTACTCTGGTATTGTATGGCATTGTTAGTGTTGCAGTTGTTCTGAATAATAAGGTATTACTCAACACTGTCACCCACACTGTACTATATAATACAACAGGCTAAGAAATCTTGTATAAAAGTGTTGTAATTACAAGGTCAGGATGTAAAACCACAGGAGAATTATAGACAGAAATTAGACAAGAGATACACAGCAATATCTATATAGCACACTCAACTGTGATGGACAGTGTTTTAGTTTTAGCAGGCACAGCCATGTTTCGAATTCTGGGAGTGGTAGTAAGATGTATGCAGAATCATACCCCACAAGTGTACAGAATTGTCCAGAATGTCCAGTTAATCGGCCCACATCTGCCGGCTGTTGCCATGTCTCCCGGGCATATCAGTGTGCAACTTTCTGACATGCAGGCAGCATTTCATGTCATATAACTGACTGTCAGACCTGTACATATTTGGAAAATGTCAATGGAAACAAACCTGTCCTTGTACAATTCACTAAAGGTTTAAAAGGGCAATAGTTGAAATATGTCCCGGTTCATCTGCATGCAGTGAAGACATGTCCAGAGTGTGTGCAATAAGAGATGGACAGGTATGTGCATAACATCAACCTGGAATCTGAGAGTATGTCTAGAAACAGTTAGGTAGTGGTAACAAACAATATCTCCACAGGTATACCAGGTAAGAGGTGTATACTGCAGGTAAAACTCAGTTCATATATATAGTTGTTGACAGCCATACCACTGTCCAAACTAAGGCAATAGGGTAGTGTACTAATACCTGTAAGGTACAGATCACAGCACTGACTAGTAAAGTAATGTGAGCTACAGGAATATAATAGTTGTTAATTGACATCCCCCCCCCACCATATCTGCAGCAATAAACTAAATACACAACTCAATGGGTATGTGCTGCATTAACTGTTGGGACATATGTCCTATTGTGTGATAATTATTTAAATTTGTTTGTATGCATGTGCCATGTTGAAATACTCCCACATTGGTGGCATGCTGCCATCAACGTACCTGCATGCTGTTGTAATGACCACTGAGGTTCCATATATGCATGTGTTCTGTTTGCTATGCAACTGTTCCATATCTGGTGTGTGGGTTAATGGGAATATCTATGCGTGCTGTCATACATAATCCTGGAATGTGTTGACTACTACTAACCCACATATGCTGATAAAATTTAAACACCATAGCAAGTGTGGGAAGACCGGTCCCGGCAGACTCACCTGTCCCACCTCAGCTGGACATGGCACCGGGCACCAGCATGTCTGGGGCCCAACCTGGGACCTCCTCGTCCGTTGGTCCTGCACCACCTTTGAGTGAAACCACCTCAGTGGATGGGGCTTGTCCCTCCCAGGAGTGGGCACGGACAGGAACCTGTCATCTGTCGCCAGGTCATGGTGCATAGCGAGCTCCACAGGGACTTCAGAGATCTGCTATGCCAGCCTGAGGGCTGTGTGTCACAACTAGAGGGTTGGCCTGGCCCTTCTACTCAGCCCCCAGCATAGCCACCTTCGGGATTGTGAAGGTGCAGTAGTGACTGCCCGTGGGTGGGGACCTCAGTCCCACTGTTTCCACTAAGGGCTCATGGGCTTCTGATTTCCAAACACCCCTCCCCATCAAGGTGTTTACCCACCACATGTGTCATATACCACACCTGTATGCATCTTGTTTGTCTTGTCTGTTAACCTACCCAACCTACCTCCCCAAATAAACCTAACCCTCCCCAACATCCCACTGTCACCCAAAAAAAAAAGGGCAATCTGTTCCCAAAATAAAATCTCACCCCATACATAGCTGTCCACTTCACACGTGTCCACTGGACACATGTAATCTGGTCTAAATGGCTTAACAAATTATAATTGTTGTCCTCACCTCTCTCTCAGGGGTATGAGTGTCCAAATATATCTCCAAATGCATTGCATATGCACAGCTGTTACTGTGGTAGAAATGGGCAACTATGGGCCTTCCCTACACCCTTCCTGCACATACCTAGCTATTTTACCTAATGTCTTTCCCTCTTTGTGCCCTTTTTACAATACTTTCTTATCAACCGTTTTTCATTTCTTTTAAAGAAATTAGCACGGGGGTAAGCAGGATTAAGCACTTTTAAGCAGCAGTAAGTGGGTTTAAGCTCACTTGTGTGGGGGTAAGCAATGCCTACACAGGTTAAGCAATTGAGAGGCTACATCAGTATAAGAAATTGTAACCGGATGTTAGCAGTGCTTACCTTAGCACAAACCTGCGCAAACGCACTTAAAGCTGCTCAAAACTGCCTTAACCACTCTGTATCCAACAGCCCTTGTTCTGCCCAGCAACAAAATAAACAGCCCTTGTAGGTCTTGAACCTAGGACTCAGGGCACTATAGTCACAACAATTAACCACTACGCCATGACAGCTGTGAAGACAGCTGTTATTTTTCCAATACATCTGTCAGTACACATACTGAATAGTATTGAACAATTGCTGCGACTTCCACAATTGTGTAGTACTTGTTAGTGATGTTACTGTTGCATCACATATGTTGTTATATCTAACTATACACATATCAGATATATACAGTGTGATACATTTGGGAAGGTATACACAACCGTAATGTTTACACATGACAAGGATATGGATATATACATATACGTATGTAGATATATGCCTACATGAACATACACCTATATATTCATATATATGCATTTCTACACATTAGTATAGTGCATCATATATATGACCATTTATAGATCTGTGTGTGTATATATATATATATATATATATATATATAAATAGATAGATAGATATATCCATATGTGTTTACCATATGCCCAGAACATGGAGTGGAGTCTTACCTCAGCAGCAATAGCTCCAACCTCTTAGTGCAAGGGGATGTCATGTATGTATTGCAGGTATATATGTAGGCTGTTGATACTGTAACAGGGGCTGTCTTAATAGACGAGTTGTGTGTGGGAAGTCACATCTGCTCTTGACATGTATGCCATTGGTTACAGACGGACATCCTAAGGACCTCATAGTACAGTACCACTGCTTGCACAGTAATGATTCTGTGGACTACAGCAGAGATATGACCAATATATGTGGACAGTCTGGCACTCTGTGGTCAGTCCAGAGCTGTACACAGATCCCCTTCATGCGAAACATGTGGACGATGCCTGACAATGTGGATGTTAACACCCATGTACATGGGTATATCACGTACATACTGGACTACATATGCCCACACAGTTTATGCATTCACACATGCCAGTCTGTCCTGACACAAAATACCTGGTGGTGCAGAGGTCACATGGTCACATACTACCCAGTAGTTAGTGACATACATCTGTACAAAATCCCACTGCTTTGCCAGAAATGCACAACAGTTATGGTGGCCTGGCAGCAGTATGTCTTGCAAATATCTGGACATAACAGCACACTGGATAATTACACTAAGGTGCTAGGCATGTAACAAAGCACTGTGCAAACTATAGGCAGACTACCACAACACTGGACTACATTTTGTATGAGGGAATACACATGTATCTGCAAATATAGCAGGCTCTACACACATGTCACAGCACAGAGCAACAGACACCTGTGAGAAAGTGCATACACACAACCAATGTGAACACAGCCACAGCCAGATATGGTACAAAAGCTTAATATGATGCTATATGGACTGCCTGATAAACACCATCCTCATATGTGCCACTTATGCACTAACCCTACATAAACTGGGTCACAGCACAGAGGGGTCCGATGCCTGTCTATGGTATGGGACACGTGTGTGTTTAGCCTTACAGACATGTCAGCCAATAGGGTACCATACACTGGAGCAGCATGCAACATCAGATAGACCAGGACCAAGAACAATGGCATCTACCACAGACTGTGCACAGGCAAAGGTACGTATGTACAATACACATACTGTCGACAATCACCATATGTACACAGACCTCAGTACTGTACACACAACCACAGAATTCCCAGGTTATGTCCTCAGAAATAACCTCTACTATACATAATATGTCTAGCAGTCTGATATCTGATTGGCTTGTTATCAGGTATGATGTTAATAAATAATGGTGTACAGAACATATGCACCTCTTACTGCATGACATATGTACAAAGGTTGATAGACTTGTGGCTGGAGCCACAAACACTGGGGCAATATTGGCATGTTGCTGTGATACCCTCATACATTTACTGTCGTAACAGGGTTTTCTGTGACATATGTCCTATGAGGGATATGAAGTCAGTAACTCTCATGGCTGTCACCATGTAATGACTGCAATCCTCAGACTATGCTCCTGTAGTTCTAAGGTAGGTGTTCTGCGAAACATAAGACTCCACACACTGCCCAGTCTGCAGATAACCCTACAGTTGAGAGTTTCCTCAAACACATAACAATGTCATGACAGGTATTAAATCATGTCTGATGAAGTAATGATTACCATTGCGAAAGTGCTTACCATTTTGTATTAAAAAAGAAGATTTTACTTTGTCATAGTTCAGCTTCTTTATTCCAGCTACCTTCCTACTGGGGACCTGTGTTTCAAGGTATTAAATCATGTAAACCAGTCATATCCACACCCACACCCTGTTAAATCAACAATACTCCAAATCCAGAAGAGCAACACTTACATTCTGTAGTCATGTTTGGCACATCCCCCTCCTCTTTGTTGGCCTGTCTCCACAGTGTATGTTGCTAGATGAAATCTCAGTACCATCTGTGATGCTGTTTGCCAAACACCAACATGAGGGAATTGCTCAAAGTGAATGAAAAGGCCCAACACCCACATGATGTTCCTTGATATTGGAGTTTGTTTCCATGCATTTGGTTATGGGAATGTTACCACAGCTGTTCCACATGCAATCAGCTAGTGGGAAACTGCAATTCATGCAGAGACCATCAGCTGATCATGAGCATCACTTACAAAACACAAGCTGACACCTAAGCAAAGCAGGTGTACTTCTCCACATCCACCAGAGAGAGTGAGGGAGACAGACAGAGACAAAGTAAGTCAGGGAGGGTGTAGGAGAGTAAAACCTAAACTGTTTGTATCACACACTTACCAGTATAGGGTTCCAAACCCTTGACTGACTATGTATTGCTATCACATGCCTATGCAATTATTGCATGCGCCACATAACTTACAAGTTGGGTGGCTGTCCAAAGGTATATCTGATGGTGAGTGATATCTGCAACAGTGATATAGGAGCGATAAGGTGTATGTAGTACACGTGCCTGTCCACATGAACAGGTGTCAATGTTGACACAGCCACACTCTCTCAGGGACTCACGCACATTAACACAGTTGGCAGGGTCAGAAATAGACTTCCTAACTAGCTAGTTTGCCACAATACAGTAATATGCAGGTATCACATGCACCACAGGGGTTATCCGGATGATATATGGGCAAAGGGTATGTGAAGGTGTCTGACATCAGATGGCATGATTCAATAGGCCAGTGGGAGTTGTAGTGAGTGTGAATGGGGTCAAAATCATTAAACTCCACACACACACTCACACACACACACACACACACACACACACACACACACACACACATGCCTACGCTACACACACACACACACACACACACACACACACACACACACACACACACACACACACACACACACACACACACACACACACACACACACACACAGGGTGCCAGTATTGACATGCATGGGTGCATTGTTTCACAGGTGTACAGTGGTTAACTGTACCAGAAGGCTGTACAAGGCTAGGTGAAGGGTATACCCTGGCATCAGGCCACATGACAATGGTCTGCAATGTGGTTCAGGGGTGTAGTGTCTGGATTGGCCCACACAGGTGAGTATTGTATTCACCATCCAGTCATCTGGGTTACTATTGTGTGTGGCCAGTGCTGTGCAATGCTTGCCATGTATGTGTTCTATAGTCCATGACATGGATGGTGTCTGGGATGTGCACACATCCCACATGCATGTTCTGTGACATGTGGAACTGTACCTGGGGTGTCTGGGCCATGTTATGTACACAGATTGTTATCATCAGATGTGCCAGTCCTGGCCTCATGTGGTGGGAACTGGCAATGGACACCAGGTTGACCCTGCACCTACATTGATAACATGATACAGGTATTCCCTGGTGTCAGTGTCATCTCTCCATACAGGGCATGTGTTTAAGGCATGGTATGTCCTTTGTGGGTCACATTTGATGGCATTACAGTTGTTGCAGGCGTCCGGTGGAGAACATAGTGAAGGTGCACTGTCTGCAATTATGTGCCTATTGAAGTGATGGGACAGGGTGCCATGCCCTCTGTAGTCCTCTGCAATCACACCTTGGTTACTATCTGTGGACAATATGCAGGGTACTACAACAAAGCAGTTGTTGCCTAGGCAAGTGTGTTTGTATATGAGATATGGGTTGAGAGTGTCCTCTGAGTAATACAAGGGTTACCTAATTTGTTCACCAGGCCTTGATGTCATATGTAGGGGTATGGATTGGCAACCCCAGCCTCTCTCCTGTTTGACATCTGTTATCCTTGTACAGTAGATATTGTGATATATAATAGGCCCACCATATAAGAAATTTGCAAAACCCGCTCCACAATGAATCCAGTTGTTACACACTCACAGCCACCTCCACACAGGATACAAAAGACAAACAGATGCACATACACTCACCAACTCTCACAGTTGCCATGTCTAGGATTGGAAATGTTGCCTAACTAGTACATCACACTACAGTATTACACAGTTATAGCATGCGCCAGAGAGATTACTGGGCTACTTCTTCCTCATAGGTGTATGTCAAGGTGAATGACATCAGCAGGCTTGCCAAAGAAAGGCAACGGAGGTTGTATTGACTGTGAATGGCTTCAAAAGCATAGCTCCCTACACAGACAAACAAACACCCACACTTGCCATGTCTGAGAATAGAACCTCTACCAAACTAGTTTATCACACTACAGCATTACACAGTTATGGGACATGCCATGGAAATTACTGGACTACTCCTTCCCCAAAGGTTTATTTCAAAGGGAATGACATCAGCAGGCTTGCCAAAGTAGGGCAATGGAGGTTGTATTGACTGTGAATGGCCTCAAAAGCAAACAAATATCCACACTTACCATGTCTGGGAATAAAACTCCTACCGAACTAGTATATCACACAACAGCATTACGCTGTTATAGGATGCACCACAGAGACTACTGGATTACTCTTTCCCCAAAGATGCATATCAAAATGAATGACATCACAGGCTTGCCAAAGTAGGGCAATGGAGGTTGTACTGACTGTGAATGGACTCAAGGCATCGCTCCCTATACAGACAAACACCCACACTTGCCATGTTTGGGAATAGAACCCCTACCGAACTAATATATAGGGAGGGTGGCCTAATGGTTAAGGTGTTTGCCTTACAAACAGAAGGAGCAGGGTTTGAATCTCACAAGGGATAATTGGCTAAGCTTAAAATGGCTTGCAAGGGCAGTTAGCTTAGTACTAATCTATGAATCTATGAACCTATATCACACTACAGCATTATGCTGTTACAGGACACACCATGGAGATTAGTGGGCTACATTTTCCCCAAAGGTTTATTTCAAAGTGAATCTCATCAGCAGTCATGCCAAAGTAGGGCATTTGAAATTGTAGTGAGTGTGACTAGCCTGATAAGCATTGATCCCTACACAGACAAACACACACACAGTTACCACATCATGGATTAGAACTCCTACCTACCTAATTTATCACACTACAGCATTACACAGTTGCAGGATATGCCACAGAGATTATTGGACTATTTCTTCTCCAAAGGTGTATTTCAAAGTGAATGACATCATCAGGCTTGCCAAAGAAGGGCACTGGAGGTTGTACTGACTGTGAATGGCCTCAAAAGCATTGCGCCCTATACAGGCAAACAAACACCCACACTTGCTATGTCTGGGAATAGAACCCCTACCGAACTAGTATATGACACTACAGCATTATGCTGTTATAGGACACACCCATGAGATTAGTGGGCTATTCTTTCCCCAAAGGTGTATTTCAAAGTGAATTTTATCAGCAGGCATGCCAAAGTAGGGCATTTGAAATTATAGTGAGTGTGACTAGCCTGAAAAGCATTGATTCCTACACAGAGAAGCACACACACAGTTGCCACATCATGGATTAGAACTCCTACCTACCTAATTTATCACACTGCAACACTACACAGTTATAGGACATACTACAGAGATTATTTGGCTACTTCTTCCCCAAAGGTGTATTTCAAAGTGAATGACATCAGCAGGCTTGCCAAAGAAGGGCACTGGAGGTTGTAGTGACTGTGAATGGCCTCAAATGCACTGCTTCCTACACAGGCAAACAAACACACACACTTGCCATTTCTGGGAATAGAACCCCTACCGAACTAGTATATCACACTACAGCATTACACTGTTATAGGACGCACCATGGAGATTATTGGGCTACTCTTTTCCCAAAGGTGTATTTCAAAGTGAATGACATCAGCAGGCATGCACAACTAGGGCATTTGAAATTGTAGTGAGTGTGACTAGTCTGAATAGCATTGATCCCTACACAAACAGACACATACACACAGTTGCCATGTCTGGGATTAGAATTCCTACCTAACTAGTTTATCACACTACAACATTACAGTGTTATAAGATGTGCCACAGAGATTACTGGGCTACTCTTCCCCCAAAGTTGTATTTCAAAGTTAATGACATCAGCAGGCTTGCCATAGTAGGGCAATGGGGAGGGCAGTGTGCGTGCATGGGCTATAACCCATTCATCTAGAGGCAGACACACCACACTCGGGCACACACGGGTTTATATTCCACAGGTACATGTATACAACTGATAGATGACTATTGCCTTGTACAGTCATGTCACAAAGTTAGCACTAGCACTACAGAGTCTATAATGCTGAGGGATTCCAGAGGCAAATGTCTTACACATCATGTGGTTGTAGCCATTTGACTGTGTGCTGGGTGGGACAGGCCTCATGATGGAAGGCTCTTTGTCATTGTCACTCTCTTCCACACATCTATGTATGTCTACTTTTGGCATATTACAGTGTATTGTCCTTGGATATATGTGTGTATTCCTATTCAATGTGTGTGCAAAGCATGACTGGTGCATACTGAGGAGTGTATGCACTATCATCTGCAACTGTCAGTTATGTATGGTCCACTGTTGTTGCCAGACATGGGCTTCATTTCTTTAAGTGTGGGAGCATGCCCAGTATGACCTTCTGTATTGAATGTGTGAATCCATTACAGGTAGATTCTTCTCCAGTGAAGACTTTTGTGTTCTACACCTACAGCTAGCAAACTGTTTCTGCGGGATATCTGTAGCTCAGTTGACAATATGGGGTCAAAATGGGCAAATGATAGTGGGTTACTGTAGGTAATTGTATCTGAGCAGCTTCTGCTACATGGTCCTTCTGTTATCAGAGATATTCAGACATGTGTACTGTTATACACTGTGATGTTTTATGTAGTCAAGTACTGTCATGTAGACATATTTGCTTGCAGTGATGTCCTGGAGAACACAGGGTGAATGCAGCTGTGACCAGTATTGTGGTCAAACACTTACATATTCTTGCAAACTCTTGCCATTCTGCAGGGGGAGCTGCAGACGCTTGCTGCTGGGTCTGTGTAACTGGTTCAGCATCTTGGTACAGTGGTGGTAGAGGATCCCATACTTGTACATCCATTGACGTGGCAGTATGGGCTTATCTTGCTGTGGCAATACCTTACAGCTGTACAGATTCACACAGGTTACCCAGAGGCAGGGGT
Organism: Protopterus annectens; assembly: GCF_019279795.1. Lineage (NCBI taxonomy): Eukaryota > Metazoa > Chordata > Ceratodontiformes > Protopteridae > Protopterus > Protopterus annectens. The sequence continues at coordinate 1,788,013,303 of NC_056733.1, read as the reverse complement.
CAAAAGTCAGGGCATTACCCCTACACATTTTGGTTTATGAGCAGGTTTGTAGCCACCTATTCTTGTTTTTGCAGCCAGAAATAGTATGTGCACATGGCTGTGTTTCGGACATCACACACTCCATGCTGCCCATGCTCTTACCCCCCTCTATTATTCTATCCTCTTCCATACATTATACAAACATTCTTTGATACTTTCCCTATAATTATCACCTCATCATAGTAGTATATTGGTGTTGGTTGACAGTTCATGCAGTAGGACATGGTGGCCATGTTACTGTGGTTTGTCCACATGGCCTTGTATATGGGTTCTGTGGACTGTGTTATGTTGTTATTTGGGAGTCCATGACATAACATACATTTGTGAGACACAGGCCATTGGCTGAGGACTGTTGGCCATTTGGTAGTGATGCAGGCCAGCTGTAGCAGGCCATTGCATTTTGTCAGTCCTACAGTCCCAGACTGCAATACAGTATATTCCCCTGGGGTGACAGGGAAGGTGTGCTAGGTGTTCATGCAATACTTTCTGTCAGCATTGATCCAGTGGTGTGGATACTGGCAGGGTGTTGCTTACAATTAGTGACACACCTGCATGGGATACTTGCTCTGCATGCTGCATTCTTTTACTATTGCCATACACAGGTGGGGGTCATATTGTACTCATTCCCCAAAAGCAGGGATATGACCGGAGAGGTACCTGTGGGTGCTGGTTGGGTGAGCTGGGTGTATGTGTGCTATGGACACTATTTGCATCTGACTCACAGATATGCATGGGGCATTCCACTTGTGCTGGCTTGTGCAGGGACATCAGCAGTTTCTCAATACATTATTTCTATGACCTTTGTGGTCTGCCAGTGTTTGGCCAGATGACATCGGTATTCCCTACTATAATCCCAGATAATGTGCTTCAAACCTGTATGTACAATTCCAAGGGTATATCCATTTAACAGCTACACATTATACACTGTCTGTATGGGGTACTTTCCCCTGTGTACTGCTTGTATATCTGACCTGACAGTCATGCCATGTCCATCTTTCAGATAGTGACACATATTACTTCCAAACATTTACAATGGCTTACTGCTAGAATGTGTTATATTGGGAAGTATTGTGTTTGGCACTGCAGTTGTGAGGACTTAGCCCTGTCATCAGCAGTACTGGGCGATGGCCATCAGAACAAACCTCACCATGCATACATACTGACACTCCCACACAATATACGACACACACCAACCTAACACACGCAGACATGCATATTGTACACATGCTACAATCTATCCTGCTACCTTGGCCAGCTCAGGTAATCTGTGCTCCACATGTTACTACATTTCTACATAGAATTGGGGGGGCACACCTATGTGTTACTACATGTCTACATAGGACTGGGGGGCACACCTGACTGTTACTACATTTCTACATAGGATGGGGGCACACCTGTCTGTTACTACATGTCTACATCAGATTGGGGGGGCACAGCAGCCTGTTACTACATTTCTACATAGGATTGGGGGGCACACCTGTGTGTCACTATGTGTCTACATAGTAATGGGGGGCACACCTGACTGTTACTACATTTCTACATAGGATTGTGGGGGGCACACCTGTGTGTCACTACGTGCCTACATAGGAATGGGGGGGCACCTGACTGTTACTATATTTCAACATAGGATTGGGGGCACACCTGTGTGTTACTACATTTTTACATAGGTTTGGAGGGCACACCTGACACGTGCACATATTTGCTGTGACTGTACTGGTATGTCAGGTACTCCATTTCATTCTGTATTCTAATGTATCCTGCTGACTAGAGGTATATCAGTGTACTACAGGTCTTAGGTTTGATTGACCTACATATCATTTTCTGACTTCTTACCCTTCGGAACTAACATCCCACTGCCTGACCTAATGTAGTCTGTCTGTATAGGCCTGGGGGGAGGTTACCCAAAGCCATCATTCAGAGGCCTTAGCACAGCCTTTGTTTGTGTTTGTCTATACCTGTCCTGCTGGCTGAGGCTGTGGTTGGGTATGTGAGCCTCCCTGACAGGCATGTGTGTGTCATATGGACACACATGTGGCCCAGCACATTTCCTGCAGTGGGTTTTGTCACCATGTGTAGTACTGGCTACTATGGTGACACCAGTGTTTGTTACAGATCTCATGCTGCCACTGTAGGTGTCTACTATCTGCTGGCATCCCATTCAGCCACCCGATTCCCTTACATGCTCACATCCATACCATATATACAAGTAACAACACATACTACTCCGTTCAGCAATTGTTCGGAAGAGTGCCTTACCTTGTAGCTGTGCCAGTATTGAGGGTGGTGCTGGAGGGCTGCCTATGTCGGATGCACATAGTACACTCCCTATACGTGGTTGAGTACAGGTAATGTCATGTTTGGCATCCCTTTTAATGCATGTGTGAGTCAGAGAGAGATGTCATTCCTTGGCTTCCTACTGTGTTAGTGTATGTGCTATGCATTGCCTCTTTGCCAAGGCCTGGGCATTCTGGGCATGCCTCCTTCTGCCTACTATGGCAGGCTTAGGTTGTTCCTCCTCCTAGTCAATCTGTGCCTGTGCAGGCCTTGGCAATGGTGGGGGGCTGTGTGGCCCTGCCCCATGCTGTTCCTGCTGCAGCTGTTTACACAGGATCATATTGTGTAGCATGGCACATCTGATGACAATTTGAGTACATGTAGCTGGTGAGTACTGCAAGGCTCCACCGGATGTGTCCAGGCATGGGAACCATGACTTGACCATCCCAATCACATGCTCTATTATAATTCTGGTCTGTGCGTGTGCCTCATTATGGAGTTCTTGTTTGGATGTGTGTGCATTTCTGATGGGTGTCATCAGCCACGGCTTCAATGCGTAACCAGCATCCCTCACTAGGTGACCATTAGGGATGTCCCCACAGGCAAATCTCTGGTGCAGCTGCGTCTGATGCCAGATGTGCGAGTTGTGATAGCTTCCAGGGAAGCCACCACACACATTCATTATAATGCCCTGGGCATCACACACAACCTGGCAGTTCATGGAGGGGAAGGCCTTGCGGTTGATGTAGACCCTACCCTGCTCACCGGGTGGTGCTTTGATGCATATGTGCATGCATTCTATAGCATCCACTACCTCAGGGTATTCTGCTATTTGGTGGAAGAGATGCATATTGTTGGCCAATGGTTCACGGGTGTTGGAGAAATATATGTGGTCACCAGCATGTGCTGACATGCCATCCAGGAACTGGTAGAGTACCTTGGATGCTGATGCCTGTGAGATCCCCATGATATCGCCAGTTGGGCATTGGAAGGTACCTGTGGCTAGTATTCTTAGGCCTACACATACCTTCATATCCACTGAGATGGATTCCCCTCTGTTAGTTCTGTGTGTCAGGTGTGGTTGGCCCAGCTCAATAATTTGCTGTAGGAGGTCCCTGTCCCCCCTATAGCTCTCCACTATCTGCAGCTCATGTAGCCCCTGATAGGTTACCCTGGGTCTGTACACTCTTCTCCATCTCCTCACTCTGGGTTGGTTGACAGCATTCTCATCCTCACCACCCTCAGCCTCTTCCACATGTTGATGTATGATAGCTACTGCAGACCCTATCATTTTGTTATTTTTGTTTGTTAAAATTTCCCTGCTTGTATACACCAGTGGTGTAGAGTATGTGGAAAAAAACAGAGGGAAAGGAGTTTACATAGTTTATAGTAGTGTTCTGGGCTGGGCTGCTGCCTGTGTAATTGGCTGGTTCTGATACTTTTCACCTGCCAGCTATGCTAGTTCTCCTTGATTACCTTCCTACTGCTGTTTTCCCTTCCCATTGCCTTCCTGTTTAAGTCTGGGGACACGCCGAGCAAACATAGTGCTCAAATGTGCACAGAGCTGCTATTTCCTGGTTTACTTTTTTTCCTTTAAAACCTGGTGCACAGTGCGCACACCCGCTTAAGCAATGTGAAGAGTGCTAGGCAGCCTCAGACACACCCCTTTGCTTAGTTCTGCTAAGCTGAGGTCAAACCCAAGCCACAGGGCTTCAATCCTCCTACAGTATGCCTGACACACCCTACTATGATGTCAGCTAACTCTTAGGCTTGAACCATGCTATTCCTGCCCTTACACTGTTGGGTGCTGACTAGCATTGAGGGGAAATCTGGGATTCGGTATCATTCCCCTCATTTGCCATGTTGTCTTCTGTCTGCCATTGAATATAATGGCAAAATAGTGATTTTGGTTAGAAGGCTTATTTCAGGTTATTTTTTATATTTTCGGCCCGATCCCGTTTATGCACCACTGCCCTATACTTAAACAGCTGAAATCGGCTAACAAAAATTATTTTTTTTTATTTTTGCAACTGTTTTCCATGCCAGCGGCCATATATCTGGCCATTGGCATGGTTTCCACATAATATACACACTTTATTTGGTGCTGTCATGGCTCCATTTTGTAGTTTTCAGAAATTTACTTGGTTACTAACCGAGTACATTTCTGCACACTACACTAGTCCTGCACGGCTGGCTGCCAGCTTCCTGGATCACAAATTCATCTCATTTACATGGTTTTCACCTGCAAATGTGGTAATTTGCATACAGGAGCTGTGTCTGTGCAGGAATAGTGCAGGAGCACTCGTGCACGTCCCTGCAGCTTATTCCTGGATCGCACGGTGGCCATATTGCCTCCAGGAGCCCCTGTACTGTTCCTGCAGACCATGCAAGGCTTGCTGAATCCAGGGGAATGTCTTGTCACAGAGCCAAATCTGATAATATTCCTCCACAAACCAGTCTGAAACTCTACAACTTCAACTTTCAATCTGTCACTGTGGTCACCACTAAGAAGATACTGTAAAAGCTGAAAGACTGTGTATCAGCATCCACTGACTGCCTTCCACAAGCTTATTTAAGAAAACCACTATTACATAGCCCTTTCTTAGCAAATTTAACCAACAAGAGTCATTGAGAAGGACCTTTCCTAATCTTGAGAAAGTAGCTATGATCTTACCCTTAAATAAGAGTGGTTATCAAGGCAAGGTAGAAAAGTGCATGATCTTCCACGTAAACTCTTGGCGAGGGCTGTGAGTACACAGCTCGTGTGATGCCTGACTAAGCATAAGTTAGCAACTCCATCATAAAACTGATTTCCCCAAGGACACAGCACTCAGACTGCCTTAGTAAAGCTTGTTGCTACATTACACTAGTAGAAAGATCTTATTTTACAGTAGTATTGCTGTATTTTTCTAAGACTTTTGTTGTTGTAAACTATCATCTGCTCCTATTCATCAACTAGGGTTTTCATTTATAGTCTTAAAGTGGTTTCATAACCACCTTAACAATCATAGCATAACAGCTCAGTGGCAAACAAAACAATCATTGTTATTTATGTCAAGCACAGGAATACCATATGGAGCTATTCTAAAACCACTGCTTACTATTTTTATTAATGTGCATAATCACACAGAGTTAATGCAACATGCCAGTCAGTTAACACTAGCACTTTGTGCCATGAGAATCCCTACCCGTTTCTCAGACCTACTGAAAAGTTTAACTCTCTCATTCAACAGATTAGCCAAAGCAAGCAATACTCAGTAAATGGACCAGTCAAATAATATTTCAAAACAGAAGAATGTAGCACCAACTTGTTGAATTCAGCCACATACTATACATTAAAAGATTAGGAGGAACACTGAAAATAGTAGGACTGTGGGAATATTTATGGCTTTTTAGCAGTTATATACAACTTCAAAGAACATACAAACATTGTAATTAAAGGGTTCCACGTAAAGCTGAGAGTGTTATGCAGCATAAATTAATGACTACCTAACTGCAAGAATATAATTGCTGAAATTTTATTCTGGAATAAACTGTCCTAAGGCACTGTGACCAGCTGCTATCCACCAAAATAAGAACTTGAAGACCTTTCACTAACTGTAGCAAAGAGCTATATTATGTTACAGATACACATACACACACATGCATGCACACACGCACACATGCACATACATGCACACATGATTTCAGGTTACCATCCTTGATTATTGGTGGGAATCTGACCACTCCTTGACTAACTGCAGTCAAATTTTCAAGTATAACAAGTGAGTTGCTTTCTTTATTTTGGGCACAAACTCACTTGACCCCAATTTCTACATTTTGACAAGGTATGCCTCATGTATTTTGCTATGATCAAGTGAAAGGTATTCTGCCTATAGTAATATATTCAGCTTGCTTAAAACACAGATTTACACAATCAGCTCAACTTCCCTCACCAATGGTAAGTTAACTGTGATCAAACAGCGATAAGGTAGTTGCCTTTCCATTCAAAGTAGCCCCCATCCCATAGAAATACGGATTAACCACTCCTTATAGCATTCACCACTGATGTTCTATACATCAGAATATACTCATCATATTTCACATACACCCACATCAATTTTTATTTAAACTTGATAAAGTGACAGTAGATCATTGTTTTGCATGCCCTGTCTAACCATCATTGCATATTACAATTTTTCATCTACATACACCTCCTACCTTTCACTGTAATTAAGTGATAGAAATACTGTTTATGCAGTGTGCTTATCTTCTATTCACATAGACTTCTCTTTCAGTTCAGAGGTTCTTCAAATATGATTGTATAGTGATCCAGTGGAAACGTCCAATAACCATCAAATCAGTTCAGTGTTAAAAACAAAAAGAAAGAAAGAAAAGAAGGAAGGATGAAAGAAAGAAACTAGAAAACACTAGAGCTTTGGGAAATTGCAGCTCCGACATGGTACAATGTCCACCAGGCCTGTACTGGTTTCTGCAAAGCTTCATCATTTATGCTAGCGAAAACATAGCAGCATACCATGTGTCTAACACAGCTTACATTCTTCTGTGCAGCAGAGACAGAGGCCATACTTTTCAACTTGTAAGCAAAGAAATCAGGGTGAAGCCTTTGAAAATCAGAGATATTTCTTGAAAATCAAGAGTACTTAATTAGCATCTAATTTCCACATTCAGTGCCTTATGTCCTTCCCATTTCCAACATGTTTGCAGAATAGTGCAATACAAGATACAAACACAACAACAAAGTAACATGTCTCTCCTCTCTGTCTGTATTTTTATGATCTTGTGACTTTTGTAAATTAACAGTTCAGCTTCTTCTTTATTTTATATATTATTTATTATTTTTACATTTGTTAATAGGGTTAGTCCAACTGGCCCAGAGAGTCCTTTTTCAGCGGATACCAGAGGAGAACAGCTCCAGGAAAGTAATTAAAATATATCTTTTATGAAGTCTTCAGTGTAGATAATACTGGCTGATCTGGATTTGTAGCTGGATTGCAAAAGACCCAGGACAGCACTCTAGAGATAAGTAATGTTTAAAGGCACATCTCCCCCAACATAGTAGTGAAAGATGGTTGGGGGGGGTCTAGCTATTGTTTTCCTCCAGAGAGCTGCTGTCACTGACCTAATATCCAAAGAAAAGCATTGCCTACTAAATAAAATATGGATAGTTAAATTATTTATTTATTTATAACAGTTTGATGACCAGGATAGTCCACTGGGTCTGGAAGAGCCCGTTTTCAGTGGAGGCGGGGGAGAAAAGCTCCACAGGATATAGACAATTTTACAACAGTTATACAAAAGTAAATAAAGTAGTAGAAGAGTGAAAAATACAGAGATAATATACAATTTGTTAAAAAAATACATAATATGTCTAATCCTAAGTAATGATTTACAAAAGTGAGATTCATGTAGTCTAAACATATTAAAAGTAGAGGCATTTCAGATGAAAAAAACATATAAGTAAAACATTTATATACAGGTAAAAAAACAAGCTTGTTTTTGGAAGTTAGAAATCTGGTACCACAAACTGTGCTCTTTCTGCATACTATGATTCACTAACATGCAGTACAACTGAACCAAGTATGTGTCATCATCATCATCATCACCATCATCATCATCATCAGGATTGGGTAAGAGAGGACACTTGTGAAGAAGGTTGGAGAGTGGCATTGAACGAAGAGAGAGAGAATGAGAGAGATGGCAAAAGTTGATGGAAGACCCCAAACCCATGAAGGAAAAGGGAAAAAAGAGTTGATGATGATGATGATGATGGTTTCTGAATCACTAGAGCAGATGTAGAAACATGCAGACTCCAGGGGTCCAGAATAAACTGCTTGGTGCCCATGAACAGCCATAGACAGGATATGTGGGGAACATGGACATGGCAGTCTTCATATCTGAAAATCTGTGCTAAAAATCAGAGGCTGTATGTTCACATTTGTGAGTTTAGGATATGATGAGCCATGTGGAGTGCATACATTACCACCCAGCATGAAGGCTGATGATTGAGTATACAGAGACAAGTTGACTGAGATGAAAGGAAGACACTTTACTTAAGTCTGTGTGCAATAGGTGGAAATGGAGAAGGAAAACTGGAACAACAAATGGCATTCAGCTCTATACAGTGAAATATCTGTACACATGTGTATGCATGCACATGTGTGCATGTGTATGACTGCATGTCTCAATGTCCTTCTAGATTTTGGGGTTTTAAGCAGGAGGTGTCAGAAAAGTTACCACATGAATAACTGGCTTGTGGCAGCCAAGCATTCATAGTGACATCACTTTTTGATCCTTCAATGTCTTGCTATCATTGTGAACCAGAATTCACCAAGTGTTGGATTGTTCATCCACTAATGGAGAATGCCAAATGGGTTTAGACCATCATGAGGCAAGTTATGTTTACCCTACTAATGATGTGTTATTGCAATAGTAATCCTGCTCAGTATGAGAGCAACTGTAGATTCAGACATTTGGTGTATATGCTTGGCTGAGGAGCCAATGGTGCAAAGCTACCATCTGTGGTATTATGACTGAATGCCTCCTAGTCAGAATCCCAAATAAACATGACAATACCATAGCACTGTGTATCTCCATTTGACCAGGGATAGCTGGCTGCAAGGATAGTGAGGAGTGCCACTCGTCACTGAGTCACAGTAGAGATGGAAGGCGGCTACCTCTCTCCAACAGTGAACCACACATTCATGGAAACTGGGTGCTAAATCATTTGCACAGGATCTGATTCAGGGTCAGGCTTTCATGTGTGTGTGTATGTGTATGTCTGCATTAGTAGATTAAACTTATAGGAGTTCAGCTTTGTGTGAGAAGAAGGTAGTTATGGTAGTCAAGAAAGGTTTATAAATGCAGTAGCTAGCTGTAGGCTAGAATGTTATAACTATTGCACAGTGCTGTTGTTTTTTTGGAAGGGGCAATGCAGAAATCTCATGAAATATCCAAAGGAGATATCATGGTTGCACGCTATAGCCATTTTAAGGTAGGGTTGCATGGTCAAAATAACTACACATAAACAGAATTCCATGAAAAAGAGGATCACTTACTGTTTGCACAAATTTTTGCCCAGAGAAAGTAAACAGTAAACTTATAAAAACACCATATAAAAATCAGAGTGCACCCTGTACAGCAGTTACACAGGAAACAGTTCAATATCAATTTGAAAATATCATTCTATTGCCACAGGAGACACTTATTGCCAAACTGGAATTAGAGTCCACTAAAAACTGTTATACCCCATCTGGCACTACTGTGTAATTTTTTTCCTGTACTGTTCAGTGTACATGGCTTGACCTTTGGTAGTACATTGTTTATTGTTGTGTGAGCTCATTAATCCTGTCTTCAGGAGGACATCATTAAGGACAACCCAGAGATTTTATATATCATCCATCACTTAATACTTGTCCTGGAGATGACAATGCTTTCACTGATTGCTTTGAAATTATATGTACAGAATAAGTCCATCCATAAAGATATGTCGGGTCTATATTAGATCACCAAATGATTAAAAAAGCGAATGGTGATTAATCAACCCTATGTAAGCGAAAGCTTAAAATATCGAAGCAATAAAAACCCACATTTTTTCCTAGGGAAAGAATTTGGTTGTCTGTTTCTGTTGCTTCGGTATTTTCAGTACTGTGGTGGAAAGTTACAGGTCGGGTTCAGGTAAGTGTGCGATTGTGTGGATGTGAGTGTTAAGGCAGGTTATGTGAGTTAGGGTTAGGGCACGGGTTAGGTATGTGTGCATTTGTGTGGACGTGAGGGTTAGGGTGGGTTAGGTGAGTTAGGGTTAGGGAGCAGGTGAGGTGAATGTGCAATAGTGATAGTGACGGACCTTAGGGTTAGGGTTTGGGTTAAGGTAAGTGGATAGTTAGTGGTGTGTGTATAGTTTAGTGTAGGGTTAGGTGTCAGATTTTAGGTGTATGTGTGTAGATTGCTGTTTGTTTGGTTTGCTTGTGTTGTGTGTATGTGTTTTGGAACAGCAATTTTTTTTTCCCTAGGGAAAAAAATCGCGGTTCTGACAGTTCGAGATTGTAAGCGTTCACTTACATGGGGTCGATTAATCACCGTTCGCTTTTTTAAGCATTTGGTAATCTAATATAGACCTGGTTTGTCACATTCTCATTTGCATATTCTTTCCAGGCAAGCATACAAACCTTCTTTAATAATCACAGCCTTCAGAACTATCATTGTACGTTTAGGTCAGCATCTTTTCCTAAGCATCGATTATTTTTGAATCTGACGCTCACATTTTTACTGTACATGTTGTGGACTGAGCAATTTTACTTATGTTGTAGTCATAAAAAAACATTAATTGAAATTTCTGATGAATAGTGAATGGTTCACACATTTTAACATTAGAAATCGCAAACAAGTTTTGAAATAATTATATCTTTGATAGCCCTTACCTCTACCACTAATATTTAATATTTAACTATATTAGGGACTGGCCTCTTAAAAAAGTAATTTGTCTTGGCAACCTTCATTTATAATTCTGGAAATTGAAGAATTAAAATATAGTCTGTTTAGTAAATGTAAAGTAAGTATGTTTATAGAGAAAATATGCTATAGTCTACATTTTAATTCAATGCTTCATACTAAAAAGACTTAAGAAAGCATCCTTAACCATCTCAAAAACTGAATGCTAGGTGTTTCTAAACAAACTGACAGTCTGCCTTCTGTTTGTGCATGAAAACTCAGCAGTACCATTTAACTTGAAGCATAAATTAGTATTTCTAATTACCTAAGAGTGAGCAATATAAAAGGAAACTGGGATTGATAGCAGCCTCATCACTGTCTCCAAATAATAATCATGCCAATTTCAAGTATCTAATGGGGCATTTTTACATCTGATTGCAGTGTCTTGCTGTCCTTCAAAATACTGTCTGATCCTTTTTGAAAGCAAGCCTAGTAAAGCCGTTGTCTCACAGCTGCACACTCTAAACCCCCACAGTGGCTTTCTTGTTGAAAATCTGCATCCTACTAAAAGTATCGTTTGGAAAATCAGTCACTATATGCTGCAAATTATTGCATTGCCAGCCATCTGTGTTTAAGGTAATTCGTCAATATGATGATCATATTTCTTATATGTTAATTGTGCATGTTGTTATCTTGTGTAAAATATATTGATTTATGTAATATACTTCACAAGAAACATGTAAACAGCAATACCTTTCTTACATATGTGCAATACCAAAGCAAAATACATGAGTTTAACATTATTCACATAATCAGACTGCCTTTATCATGTGGCATGGGTGTCTGTAATAAAGCATTGGAAATAAAATGACATACACTGACAATTATAGTTAACTATACATATATCTTTTTACTTACTGTGACTTGTTCATTTTTAAGTAAATCATATTATTCATTTAATACTTTTTATGAGTGATATAATTCTTTTTCTTCTTTTCATTTCTAGGGTTACATATTGATAACTTTGGCTACAGCCACAAATGAATTTTTCAGCTGACTTTTGAAATGCTGGCACTCATAATGCTGAGTGCTGACATGCCAAAAAAAGTGAAAGATCAGAAATGCAGGAAAAGGACTAATATTGATCATCTCTCTTCTCCTTTAAACTTTTTTTTTGCAGTGGTGCAAGCCCTCTCCACCCAGCCATTCCCCCTAAAACATATGCATACTAACTCTGAGAATGCCAAACGTCAGAGAAAAAGAAATATTCTGAGAAAAAGTTCTTTTTAGGCTTAATATAAATAAGCCTGTTTTTTCACCCAATTACACTCTGCGTTTCAGGACTCACTCTACTGAATCCAAAAATGTCTAATAATCACTGAATTTTACATAGAATGTAACATTTATATCCCCCACTGAGAAGTCACAAGTTTCTTTTGACACTGCAAAGCCCAGTGCCACAAAAATTATACATATTAGTCATGACTTATTGTGCGGTAAAATCTGTGTGAATTATTTAACTTACAGATGTTAAGTGATAGTCGAAATTAATAGTTATAGTGAATTAATAGAAAATAAGAATATTCTTTTAAGCACGATAGAATACAATTATGAATGCTAGACTGAATTAGAAGCAATAGTTTTTAGAGAATGCTACTATCTGTTAAATACAAATATTGTGATGAGTTCACAGGATCCCTGCATACATTGGTTGTGAGCATTTCAAGGAATGAGTCTATTGTGCTGTTGAACAGTGATATAAATGACTACAGGTATCCTTCAGAAGGGAAGACCTTCAACAGATTTGCTGCTTTGCATTAAATCGTAGCATGATATAACTTCACTTCATGAACAGCATTCGACCAAATGTATATCTTTCTGTTCATATTTATTTTACCATGACAACACCTGACACACTAATTGCATGGCAGTATATGTTAGCTAATACTTATGATTTTTTGACTTTTTTACACAGGAAAACATTCTTTTTGAATTATGTCAATACAGAGGAAATTCCCTTTTCCTTCAGTGGATGACCTTTATGATGATTGTATTAAGTTGATAAAAAGAATAGAGCTCCTTGCATAGGATGAAAGTGAAGCTTTCCCATCCTATGAACACATAGTTCAAGATTACACTTTGAATTTTTTTTCAGATTCATAGGGTATTTAAACCAATGGCAGTTTCATCTGTGATATGCAATGTTTTATTTTGCCAGTATGTATAAAATGATGCATCGTATTCCCCTTAATTTGTCAAATTAATCCCATATTGAACAGCTTTTGAGAGTTTATAGCATTGCAGTTTATTATATTTTACCCAGAAAAATTACAAAACCAGTAGAGAGAGCGGAAGAGGTAACTACCAGTTACACGGTCCAGGAGACCATTGAGTTGCCTCACCCAGTTTCCAATTGCCAGATGTACTCTTTGTTTAAATGACTTGGTTGGAGTGACACAGTGGGCAAATGGTAGCTGTGGCAATCAAATCCTAATCTACAGGAAGCAGCTCATTAACAGCATATAGTCATGGTATTCTGCGATAGCTGATACACTTGTTATATTATCAACTTTACAACACACTAGAGAACAGCAGCTACTAGACAAGATGGCACAAATGACCATTACTTATTCTATAATTTGAAATTAATGTTGTTCTGCGTCTATGCCTTATGCATATGGCTAAGTTTTAAAAATAACTCTTCCCATCATGAGATATATTTTTACATATTTTGAGAAAAACTACCTAGAAAGTTGTTACAACAGAGTCTATCCAGGTATAGTCTTGTTGCTGATTGGAAGAGGAATATAACATTAGACAATATATTCAAATGGAAGCTCCGATTTTGAGGCGGACTGATTTATTTGGATGACCCACAATATACATTCTGTGATACTGTTCCATATGGATGACACTTCTGTGCTTGGAATATAATATGCAACCAGGTTACCTCAAGAACCCAAACCTCGGGGCGTGGCCAGGATTTACTCTGGGTAGCAGCAGTTCTCTTCAGCTTTGTCTCTTCAAAACTTTTATGACAGGATTTTTTGACAAAAATTATCCTAAAAACAAATTTTTTATACCACTAGATTCTACTAAAGTTACTTTAGGATGGTATAAAAAAGGTTATAGAATGTTACATTTTTCCTGTTAAACTTACTTTGGATAATTGCTTCACTCATCATTCGACTTCAAAATGAGTTTTACTAAAACTAGCCATCAAAAAACATCACTTAAAAAGGAACTACAAGCCCTACTTTCCAACATCCAGGACTTATCAGGGAAAACTGATAAAATGGACTTAAAACTTGATGACTTTAAAGAGAAATGCACTAAACAAATGGATATTCTACATGAAGATCTTTTACAACAGAAAACACACATTTTTGGTATTGAAGAATCTCTTAATGATATGGATTGCAGAATACAAGAAGGAGAACGCAATATAGAATTTTTACTAGAACAAAATACTTTATCAAATAAAGGTGGATGACTTAGAAAACTGGTCCCACAGAAATACTATAAGAATTTTTGGATTACCTGACAACACTGAAGGCAACAACTTGGCAAACTTTCTAAGCACATGGTTTCATGAAGTCCTGGATCTCCTAGAAGCTTTATCAAAACAGCATAGGCTAAATCTCCTGTTAAATTAAAAGACAATATAAATTTTGACAATGATTACTCTCCTATGGTCATTGCTAAAATAAAACTCTTTTGCCCTTAATTAAAGAACTTAAAAAAAGTCAAATAAAAACCCACTTGTTGTTCCCGGCTAGACTGAGGATTTTTCTACAAGATGGTCCAAAAATATTTGAAGACTTAGATACTGCTCTTTCTTTTATTAGAACAAATAACATTCATGATAAAATTGAAGACATGGAGTGGGTAAATGCAAGCTTAAAAAGATTAGCAGAAAATGGTTCTTGGAAATCCTCTGAAAAGAAAAAGAAGTTGAAAAAATGAACTATCATTTGACTCTTTAATTTGACAAATCATTTGAGTTGTGTCCTGAAATATTTACATAACACTTATGCTAACCTTCTTAAAGAAGTAATATGTCATTCTGAACTCAGGTGAGCATTCTATATTTCTTCTCAATGCTGTATGCTACTTTATTCAAAAGAAAAATGTTTGTATCATAAGAAGGGAAGGGATGGTGTTTCTTAAATTGATTTTGTTAAGTTATTATGAATAAGACTTTAATTTATATTGGGCCCCAACTGCAAATTCAATATGATTGTGCACAAAGAGATGTTTGTTCCAGTTATTTGTATCCTGGACTGTTTTTTGAAAAATATCAGCGATTTAGAAGTAAATGGACTTTCTCTGTAGTTGCTTTGGTGGCATGAGATTTCTCTACTTTCAAAATGCTTAAAATAACTTACCGTTTCCTGCTCCAGATCCTGTTTTCCTCTCTCTTTTACTTTGATATCATGAAGGTATATCACAAGCTATAGGAGGACTGGATTGCTTCTCTGAGGATTCATCTGCATGTGACTTGTTGCATAATGAACTATGAACTCTGATCTGAGGTCGCACATACAGGAAAGAACTTTGCAATGCCAAAGGGAACATAGGAAAGGGATTTACTTTAATTTTAACAGATGTAAACATCCAGAACACTCGGGAAGAGCTGTTTCACCACAGGATTATTGAATGTGAATTACCTGCACATACAAATAACAATTTTGACCAGATTATTATTTTTTTATATTAACAATATTTTTATCCTTGAGTTATAAAAGGGGGGGGGTTCTACCTTTTTATGTTCTATGTTGTGAAGTACACAAACGTTTGTATGTCCTCCCATTACATACATACATACATACATACATACATACTGACACACACTCATACACATATATACATGCAATTAATTCCTAGTATGTATTGCTAAAGTGCATTTATAAGGATCATATGACCTCAATCCTTGGTTAAATGAAAGACTAGGATTCTTGTACAGGTTTTGCTTAAAATGTTGATTCTATTTCATTATCAATGTTAATAATAAGGGTTTATAGGTTCATAGGTAGGTACTAGGCTATTTGCCCAAAGGTATTTATAAGCCTAGCTGGAATGTGTTGGCTTATCTATCATTGAATATTCTGTCACAGAAAAGGATGACATAATTGTTATCTAAATACATGGTTCTATTCTGCTGAATGACTTTAAGGGTAATACTTTAAAGCAAGTTAACTTTTACATTTTGCTTAAACCTTGTTATAGCAGCTGATGGTTTATATAATTTGTTAAAAGTCTAACTTTAGTGATAATTCACTTTTAAACTTAGGTTTACTATAATATAGATATACAATAGCTAATTGAATGTTTTAAATGCAGAGTACTAAAATGTACAGTTTGTTCCCAGTTTACAGAACTTATCAACAGCCTGTATGGGCTTACAAATATTATGTGGGACAAACTATGACTATATATACTGGCTGTTTAAACAATGTGATTAATAATACTTGTTATATGGTTGTTATATGTTATGAATATTGGATGTATGTGTATACTAAATTCATTTTAGCTTGCTTTCTTTTCCCTCTGAGAATGCTGTTATACACAGCTTGACATCAATATTGTTGACTATGTATAAATAAGTGTTTCTACATTATAATCACAATGTAACTACACTTGTTAATAATTTTTAGTTTTTATATTGTTTTAAGTAGTATGCTTATTTGACATTAATGTTGAAACATTTACATAAGACTGGCATCTATATTTAGGAACTTGATTCAAAACATATTTACATTCTGAATATATGAGGAACCATTGCAAAGGTTATTTCAAATATATACACTTCTGAGTCACTTAACTTTTATCGGTCTATCAGATTAACTGCTGAACCTTGGTGTAAAGGTTTACATGGTTAGTTCATTATAAACACTGATGAGTTCTTTTAATGCAAATATTTAAATAGATTTAAGAAAATAGTTATGTTGACAGTAGTTGAAAGGATGCTGCTATTTAGCAGATGGTTAATTTGGGTAGTGGATGCTACTCAAATTAGGAGGTTTTAACTCCAGAAAGGGTTTGGGTGAATTTGATTTTTTTATATTTATTTGTTCAGTGTTTGTTACAAACTTTATTGATGTTTACTATACCAATGTATACCAAAATATTACTGGTTGTTTCCTAATAATTATAAGGTTCCTGACAGTACTTCACATAAAATTTTGTGTATTTAAAACACTTATGGTCAGTTTATATCTAAATCATATAAAAAATCATATACGTTTCTTTTAAAAGGTATCTCAATTAATATTAATGGTTTTAAATAATCCAAACAAGAGGGGAAGCTTATTTAAATACCTTAAACTGCATTAATCACATTTAATCTTTTTACAAGAAACACACTTATTATCAGAGGATATAGCCATGATTGACATTAAGTCTTATACAGTAATATCAAGTTCAGAACATTATCAAAAGAAATGAGGAATAGCCATATTATGGAACAATACAATACCCCTTCCTAAAATATTAGAAGTATATAAAGACAATAAAGGTATGTTTTGTTCTGTTACAATTGAAATGAACTAGAAGGTATTTACACTTATATATTGGTTACCAGGTATAGGGATGAATATAGTTAAACAACATTTAAACCAGATTGTTAATTTATCTAACAGTAATATTATAATAGCCGGTGATTATAACTGTATATTAGATGACAGACACACTAATACCAAAGGCAAAACCAGGATTTCAGCCTCAGCTAAACTATTAAAGGATTTTACTGATTTATATCTCTTGAAAGATATTAATAATTTTGCTGAACAAAATTCATTACAATACACCTTCTATTCCCATAGACATAATATTTATTCTAGAATATATATAGTTTTTATTTCTAAAGATTTGATTAATAGCTTATCTAAAACAAAAATTATTTCTTGCCCCTTATCAGGTCATAATTCTATAACCTTTGATATAACAATTAATGCAACTTAATTGGTACTAGTTTTTCACAAAAAAATCCCAAAGGAACTAAATAAGGTTGTCTATCACCCTTACTTTTACATTAATAACGGAACCCTGGGCAAATCTAATTAGGATAGATAAAGAAGTTAAAGGTTTTAACTTAACCTCTAATATCTCTTCCAAAACACAACTTTTTGCAGATGATATACTTATATCTTTTGGGGGAAATAATTCATCCATAACAGCAGTTTTTAATAATATGAGGAAATTTTAAAATAAGTCAGGCTTATCTTTTAACCATAACAAAACAAAAATCCTTCCCATATATCTAAGTAATTACATATTGGACAAAAAAATATAAAACATTTAGCGGAGGCAAATCAAATTATATATCTGGGAATAATAATCACTAATAATATCAAAGATATTATTCAGCTAATTTATAACAGTAGTCTTTTGGCAATAGAAGATCTTATAAATAAATGGAAAAAAAATATCTTTTACCATGGAAGAAAAATGTTTAGTTATAAAAATCACTATACTACCCAAAATACTTTATATTATCCAATAAATTTCTATACCCCCCCAAAACCTATAATTAAAAAATTCACTTAATCGGTAATACAATTTTTGCGGGCTCCAAATAAACCCAGAATAGCCTTAATTCACCATATGAGGGACTGGACTAATGGAGGTATAAGACTGCCGAACTTGGAACTATTCTCAATATCCTCTGTGATTAAAACAATAGCTCTCCTCAAAGACAATGAATATAATGCAAAATGGAAAAAATGTTTAGAAATACTATCTAGTGATTCAAATAATAATCCTAAATCCTAAAAGTTAGCAACAGTAAACAATTCATTCATATAGTTATTAAAAGATTATTTTTTTATAAATACTCATCTCGTACACAAATCTATATGTTGCTTCTCATAAAAATATTCAGAAATTTTATATATATATATATATATATATATATATATATATATATATATATATCTCCACAGGGTGTAAGGCTTATTTTTTATACTCTTTCCTATAGCTTTTACTCAAGAACTTTTTGGTTCATTTGATTGCTTTAAAATGTCACTTTTAAAAGAAAAAAAAACATTAATATTTTGGTCTCAGATAATGGTAAAAGATGAGATGAAATCAATTGATTATCTGACAGCTGAATGTAATATAGATACAAATTTATGGCTGGTTTTACAAGATTGCAGGCAATTTCTAACAAATAAATTATACATAATGACACAATGATAAAAAAGACAATGCCTAAACTTACACATTACTTGATCTTATCTGACAACATAAATCTACAATTAAAACCAAAGTATTTTTCATATATATATATATATATATATATATATATGGGTTCACTTGAAAATACAGAAATTCCAATTAACCGAATCTCACTATCTTGAATGCACAATCCTGAAAGCTTACAAACCCGAAGGTCTACAATCGCAAATATTACAATCCTGAACTAGTATAATAAATAGCCCCATTGTCTTTAAGCAGACATATGTTGTAGCAAAACAAACATGGCGTCTAACTGCTTTACCCCACCTGGAGCTCTTGGGGTGATATACAAAGTAATACAATCACAAAAAGGAAAGGATGTACTGATAATAGATGGGTACATATACCATCTAGAGAAAAAAGCAGCAAACATTACTGGTGTTGCAAATGGAAGAGCTCCATGCAGTGCAAAGGTAGGCTAATCACTACTGCCATTGCCAAAGGTGAGCAACTGTTGAAAACTGTTCCACACTTACATACAAGTGACCAGACCGAAGTAGAGCATTACAGTATGTGTGCTGACCTTAAACATAGAGAACGTGTTTCTCATGACTCCCCTTGTCTAGTTGTGCAAGATGTATTAGTGTTCACTTCATTAGATGTTGTCCCCCACCTCCCAATCAGAAGAGCATTGCTGCAGCAAGTGGGGAGGGTAAGACGGAAAACTAGTAGAGCTGCGAGCAGCAGACATGTTACGTTACAAACCTTAAATGTTCAGCAATTTACTCTTAAGACAGTGAATTTCATAGAAAAATGAATTATGTATGCCAGCGAAGAGAGTACAATCATATTGTTTACTACTGTGGATAATTTGTTTGACCTAAGTAATGCAACGATCTGGCTAATGGATGGCACCTTTTTTACAAAGGTGTTATTTGTTGGCAATTGTATTCCATTCACGGCCTTTTATGCTGTGGCGGTTACAGTAAGTCTGTGCCATTATTATACTGCCTAATGAGTAAAAAGTCACTCAGAGCTTATAATGCTATGTGGGATGCTGTTTATCAGTTAATGGAAAAGCACGAATTTGAAGTACACCTGCGCTACTTGTTATGTGACTTTGAGATAGCAGCTATGAATAGTATTGCTATCAACTTTCAAGGCCTGAGATTGAAAGGCTGTTTATTTCATTTTAGTCGAAATGTGTGGAGGAAAGTACAACAGCTGGGTTTGACCCATCTGTATAATAGTAATGTACGCTTTCAGCTATCAGTTAAATGTTTGATAGCTTTGGCATTTTTACCAGAGGATGTAGTATTACAGGCATATACAGAACTGAAAATGTTGTTTCCTGAAGAAGGATGAAATCTTGTGAAAATTTCAGAGACTGGTATGTACTAGGCAGAAAAAGACAGTTTAAAACTAGGTCTGCTTGTGTTGCCCGGTTTCCCCCTCTATTCTCTGTCAGTTTCTGGAATGTGTCTGAGTTGAATAGTTTATGTTTACCTCGCACGCAAAATTCCATTGAGGCATGGCATCACAGACTAAAGTATCGGGGGCAAAGGCGACAGATTTGGGAATCCTTATGCAGACGTTGGCAAGAAAACAGGATAGAGTGGATGAGTTAAGAGTTCGCCTGAGTAGTGGCAGTCCACACAGTCCTAAGAGACTTAAGCTTGTGATGCGACATCAGCACTTTGAGACTATTTTAGCAAATCGAGAATCGTACAGCACTTCAGAGTTTTTAAAAGCTATTGCATGGTTACTTCAGATATAGGATGGAGATGGAATACATGTTCATCACTGTTGTTTGATTGCCGTAGTGTACTGGTTTTTCATGGGAGTACCACATATTTTTGACTAGTGGGTGTTAAGCAAAAGTGGAGGGAGGAAAACTTACAAATATTAGCTGCCATAGTGTGTATTTTCAGTATTTTAAATGTCCGGGATTGTAATATTCACGATTGTAGACCTTCAGCTTTGTAAGCTTTCGGGATTGTGCATTCAAGATAGTGAGATTTGGTTATTTGGAGTTTTGGTATTTTCAATTGAACTCATATATATATATATATATATATATAGATATATATATATATATATATATGTATATATATATATATATATATATATATATATATATATATATATATATATATATATATATATATATATATATATATATATGTATGTATATATATATATATATATATATATATATATATATATATATATATATATATATATATAAAATAATCGGAAATGATTCAGATAATTATTCAGAGAACTACTGGAACTATTTTTTCGGGAGCACTACAGAATCTTGAAAGCCCAAAATCCTGAAGCCCAACATCCTGATACCAAAATCTCAAAAGTTCAAAATGCTGAAAACTCAAAATACTGAAAATATACAGGATACCAAAACTTATTATATTCCAGCACAAGTACATACCAAATGGAGCATTATGTCTTCTCTGTTCCCTGATGAGGAAATATGCAGGATAACTCGGGCATTCTTATATCTGGAGGATATGCCTTTGGTTATTGAGAATGAAATAAAAAGTATTTCATTACTATAACTAATACATGGTGAGCAAAATAAGGTTTATTGTAGATGAAGATATTTCTAATGGCTGCATCTAGCTTAAGTGGCATTACATTTATGTGACAACTAGCGCAATATACTTGCTTCCTAAGAGCAATCACACTGCACTTTTTGGTTTTAAGCCACAGGCTTTGGAAAGAACACCAAGTGCTACTTCCATCATCCCATTTTGGATAACACAAGTTTTTGTTGGGAGTCAATGATGCCACCCAGTTTACAGTCATCTACAAAACTGATCAGCCACAAACCTTGGGAGTCTGCCTTCGCTTCAGAGAAGTAGATGCCAAAGACTGGTGGGACTGGGCAACAGAGCCCTGTTAGACACCAACCATAATTAACCTTTTAGGAGAGAAATTATATGCAGGTCTTGTTCAATGTGTTTGATCAGAGAAACAATTAGAAATCCAATTAGTGATGTAGGGTTTATTGATTAAGTTGGTAAGTTTATTGCTGTTGCTAGCATAACAAATTATACTGAATGTCAAGAAATGAGGGACCGACAAACAGGCAGGCAGAACAGTCTCCATAAATGGCATCAGTTACATTTTCAAAAATGTCAACCAAATTAAGCAGGCAAGACCTGCCCTTCACAAAGTCCAACTAAGGTCAAATGCTTGTAGTTTACCAGTTTCTCTATTAATGAGCTTGACTATAATTCACTCCATGATTTTACAGATGATACTAATAAGGCTAATGGGATCAGAGTTTCCAGGATCTGTGGTAATACTGCCCTTGTCCAGAGACACCAGCATGTTTGCTCTGCAGAGTTTAGGCATGTACCCTCTGGAGAAAATAAGGCTAAAAAGCACAAAAAGCAGTTCAACAATAACATATTTCATTTAATACCAAGGCAGCCAAGTTTAGTGCCTCAGCCCATGGAGCAACTAGTTTTAGACCTGGATATGACAGTGATCATGGGGAACTGGAATTTAATGATTGCACAATGGGAGTATGAGCGTGAGTGAGAGTTTTAAAACAGATGCTAAATTTGTCTGATAGGAAATGGATTAGAGCTTTAGTACAAGAAGACGTGGTGCTGTTCAACTGGAACTTGGTGCAGTATGGGGTATAATTTCTAATCTTGGCAATATAGAGAAATAGGCCTTAAGATTATCCTTCAGAAATAATCTGCAAACAAGTCTTTAAGCTTCAATATATTTGCAGATTTGCTTGAGTGTCTGGGCAGTTTTTAGTTAATGAGAAATAAAGAAACATTGTTTTTTCATTTTAAAAGTAGCCAGTAGCTTGGATATAATTGAAGTAATTTACCAACATTGCCACAAAAGGCAGGTAGAACTTTCATTATTATCATATAATTCTGTAATGGTTTTTGGCTTCTTATTCTGTAAAGTCCAAATATCTAATGCAAGAACGATAACCGGCCTTAACCCAGTGTGACGAACAAGCTGGATTGTCTATCTGAAATAACACGGAGTACCACATTGCAAAAGTCATCAACTGGTGATGAACACCACGCGTTTAGACATTATACCCTCACATCATCTCTGCAGCCCTTCTGCATCACATAATTTGGATATATAATACCTTAACTTATTTCTAATGTTCTGATAAATAATTTATTCTTCCACTTTTGAACAAACAAGTCTAGGAAAAGTTCCTTCCCTAAGGTATTGTAATCAAAACTATCTGATTGCATAATGAAAATCTTGGGACACCAAAGCCCCTTTTCCCCTTTTGTATAAGTAATTTACGACTAATTATTAGAGACATTAATTCCAATATAAAGTCTGAGAATCATGACTGATGTATATTAATATATTCGATGAAGAAGTATAATAAATGATGAACTCAAAATAGAATGTTACGGAGTATGAGTATCTTAATCTGCTTACAATTACTCATGACAGGAAAATATAATTTCTTCCAAGCCAAGAATTTATTTTTGAGTTCTAACATAATGTAATGAACATTAATTTCCAGGTTTTGTCAAGAGTTTTATTGCTTGATATTTACATTCAGTAGCCAAGTTTACATGAATTACATCAGATCTAGTAGATCTCTCTAAAAAGATTTTATTATGCAGAAGACACACCTGTTTTGGCTGTTTAACAGGAGACCAGACAAAGGATTGGTTGATGACATCCATAGTGCTTGATTAAGTTATGCTGAGATTACCAGCAGAACATAAAGGAGCTAACATATCTTGTGGAACTTTGATGCCTGTACAGGAAATGTTAGTCTTCAAATGATTAGCAAGCAAGCTTTTCCACTTTCAAGACAAACATCTACAGTAATGGTAGACATCCTTGATGTGTTCCCTTAATGATATCTAGCACTGGGTAAATGAAGGATTTACTAGAATCCCTTTTAATTGCATTCATACCTGTAATGTTTTAATTGTAGCTACAAAGCTGTAATGGTTAATTAAATATTGCTAATACTCCTCAAAGACGCTTCCATTCAGTTCTGTCTAAATTTTTGCTGCAATCACTAAAAGGCACTGCCATGAGACTGTGATGTTGTTGTTCTATCTTTCATATCCCTAACAATAGGGAAATCAAATCAGGTCTTCCAAGACTGCCTTTATAAAAGCTTGTGACATATTAGAAACTAAATAAGGGAGAATATCTCCAAGCTTTTAGCTTATAGCTTAGCATGAATTTTACTTTTGTTATTGTAAAAATGAAAATGAGTTGACAGTTTCCTGGGTATTTCCTATCTTTACATGGTTTTGGCATTATGATTACAGTAGCCAACATTGTCACAAACCATACAGCTGTAAATTACTCTGCTGCTTTATGTAATTCTACTAGCCGTGCAGATGACTGCTACTTAAAAATCCAAGCTTCATCTACCTGTCCAAGCTATTTCCATGTAGGCAAAGAGACAACTGTAGCTGGCATATCAAAGTTAGATTTTGGTTATATAGTCTCTTACAGTCTTCCTTAAAGTTGTTGAAACATAACCCAAATAAAAATGCAGATATGTCTTATTCTGGCTACAAGGAATTTCAAAACAAACTCTGGTATTTATACATCAGTAACGGGTTTATATATGATGAGCCTCTAATTTCATTCCATTCAGAATCAAACAAGCATTAATAATGAGTTATTTGCAATGTTCCTTTAGGCTTCTACTCAGGCATTTCTGTGATTTAGTGCCCTAAATAGACTCATTTTTCCTGTACTTCAACTGATTATTAGGAATGTACAATTCTTCCTGCTGTAATAATGCTCTTTTCCAAAAAATGTAACTTAAAGATTCCATTGCCATGCCGTTTTCATTGAATTTAGATTCTTTAATAAGATTATTAACATACCACCTTAGTTTAGCTTAAATAATGCATTTCAAGTAAAAAAAAAAAAAAAAAAACAGATCTGTCTTCCTGCCTGTGTTGAATTTAGTGGATCTTTTATTATCCACCCTCCAGTGCATTCCACTCGATTCTTATCTTTAATAGTAACGTGTTTGAACCACCATGCAAATGACTTGAGGGCAGTCTCACATTCAGTCACTTCTAATTTAACCATGGATGATCTGATAAACAACAGCCTACAATTCTGGAAGCTATGACACTGAACAACATGGATCTTTAATTTAACCATGTAAAGTCTGCTGCCTGTACTGATTTGAGGATCTGGGGGGGGGGGGGTATTTTTTCCAGGTACCCATCAAACTCAGGTCCTTTATCATCTTATATAGCGTATTAATATTCATAATAAATTTCACCCAGCCTGATGGCAAGCTGTCCATAAATGGATTTAATACTATGTTAGAATATTCTGATATCACAATAGGCAAACTTTTTAGGCAAACAGGCAAACTATAACTTTCAAAACATAAATAAATTCTCACAAAGAGATTAGATTATCAATTTTTAGTCTACAATAGTGAACAATTGATATCTTAAGTGTACCTTTGTTAACTAAGATTATTACCCATGCACAGTGCCGGAGATGTGTTTTGCCTATCACTTATCTTTATAGACTGAAGTAATAATATCTCTCTTTGAAGACGTAGCAATTTCACAAACATTCAAATGTTCCGTCCCATTAAAAAAATATATGTAATGCCAAGGGATTAATTTCAGTTTCCTAAATATGATATAAAAGGTGTTCCAATCTTCTTTTGCTGCTCCAATACAGTTTTTGGGTATACCTCTATCATACCATGAAAACATTAATGGATGGCTTTAAACACAAAGTTTTGCCCTACTGATTAAATTCTGGCTTACTTATATGGATATCTGAAACATGTATGATGCCTGCATTAACATCATTCACAGATTTGCAATGACAATTTAGAAGCTACAAACAATGTATACAAATAAAGAAAAGTATACCTTTGAACTTAACCTGCTATATAAAGATATCAGTTTCAAGGGTTACCTTAAAGGTAGCATTCAATTAAGTATAAGATCAAGACCAAAAGAATTGCAATAATAACCCTTTTCAGGGAGACATACACAAAACAAAGATATAGGTGAAAATATTTTCCATAAAAGTAATAGCCAAGAACCCATCAAGTAAAGGCAGCTATAAATAAAAATTCATAACCTGCTGATAACTTCAAAGTAAAACAAACAAAATAACCTCAATTGGTTCCAGACAAATGAGTTTACATTTTCATATACTGAGGAAGTTTGAAATTAAATATTATTATTTTGTAACCAATGTACTCCAGAATAAATTAGTAACAAATGTGAACTCTGAATATGTCTGTCAAAGCATGAAACAATAGAAAGGTACAAACAACTAGTCTACAGTAAAACTGTTCTCAGATAATATAGAAAAATAAATGGTATCCAGAAGTTTTAGAGAAGAATGTAGAAACCAGAGCTCAAAGGTCAGGGATGGATTGCCATTAATCCAAAAAACACCTTTCTGTTAATATGAAATTAATAGTCAAAATTTAGTGGAAACACCTCATTATTAACATCATGTAAAAGATCATCCTCAAAAAGTCACAAGGCATATAATAGAATAATACTTGTTAAAAACGCCTAAAGGGCATGCAACAGACACCTATGCCACTTGAGCTAAAGATATATATATATATATATATATATATATATATATATATATATATATATATATAAACACACACACACACACACATATGCACAAACACACACACACACACACACACACACACACACACACACACACACACACACACACACACACACACACACACACACAAAAATATATACCACAAAACACTTTTCTTGATACTCATATAAGTACTTCTGCTTTGGACTACTGTCTTTCTCATCAATACACGTTTTTGTCTCCTCCCTCATCTATACACTACTCAGTTCTTCACCTACCCCTGCCAAAAAACTCATGCCATACTGCTTTCTGTACAAAACCTAACTACTTTCCCTTACCTTAAATATCTATAAACCACACTGCAAAATGTCTCCACACCCTTTACCTCAATTCTTTCTCTCCATTTCTCATAACACTCCTGTCATTCATATACCATATGAGCATCTTACCAAACCTCCACCTTCTTCTACCCAACATCTAAACTCTCAGCATCTCAGCTCACAGTGACAACAAGTCAGTTGCTATTGTTTTGTACACTCACTGCAGTAGATCACTTCTCTAACTACCATAATATTTCTACATCCTATCCCAACTCCATCATAAACACACATACATTACACACAAAACCTTTTTATCCTTGTCTGTCTCTCCTTCTCTGTACCAATATCAATGCTTAGGTTCATAGGTTCATAGGTTGGTACTAGGCTATCGACCCTAGGGCCTATACAAGCCTAGCCATAACAATTCCCTGGCTATTTTTTCCCACACTATTTACTTCCCTGGACTTCTGTCTATCAGGATGACTGACATGATCCCCGGGGTGTTTTTTCTTTCTCCCATCCAATTGTCAAGGTTCCTTTTGAAGAGGGCCAAGGAGGTGCTCTGCTTGACATGTAGGGGCAGTCTATTCCAGAGTCTAGGGAGTCTCTGGGTCAGGAACCTATCCCTCCAGCATGTTTTGTTTATTGTGATGATAAGGTTTAGATCCCTGGAGCATGTGGCTCTGAGGGATTGGGATTTCTTTAAGTGTAGCATGTCCAACAGCTCTGGGTTTGACATGGCCTTGTATTGCCTCTGTTCTTTTATAAATACATTAAAGTTAAGAATAGCACTTTTTCAGCAGTACAGAAAGGCAGATACAAATACAAATGGCTACATACCTCTACTCATCCCACCTCCATCCTGAAACTTATTGGCGATAGTCACCATAACCCAGTACCCACCCATTAACTACCAACCATGGCCGACCCATTACTTTCCAATGCTGTCAACACAATTTTCCCATCAGGTAATGATGCTAACCTCATTATTTTCAACATTTACCTCAGAAGTATCTGCAACAAAATTCATGATATCCACGTGTCTATTTTTTTAATCCCCAGACATTCTAATTGCCACTGAAACCTGGCTAAAACAAGAAATAACTGATGACAGAATTATTCCCCCAGGTTTCAACATACTTAGAATGGACAGAAACCTTAAGAGTTGGTATTGCTATTATTTCTAAAAAGTAACTTAGAAATAACTTCAAACATCTAAATATCTCAACATTTAAGAATGCTGAACTTCTTATTGCATACCTCAAAGTCAGCCAAAAGAAATGTAACTGTATATGTATCTCAGCAGTATACGTCCCACCAGGCCACAACATTACCACAGGTGAAAATCTCCTACACTGGATATTTGACAACATCCCCCAGGAAACCTTCATAGTAGGTGACCTAAATATAGACTGGAAATGCATAAACAGCAACAACCCCAAGGGCCTCTATTTGCCTACTTGGCTTATCCAGCTAATAAGCTCCACTACCAAAAATAAACAAAAGTACAAACAGGCAGTCCACACTGGACTAGATATTGACAAACACACCCCATAATATAAAATCTTCTGGTTGCTTACCAGATAATATAAGTGACCACATCCCAACCTATCTAATAAACAGCAACATTTTTTACCCAAACAAAGAGTCCATAAACAAGTATGCAATTTAACCAAATTTAACAAATACACATTTATTATAGCCTTGTGCCACTAAAACTGGAATTTATTAAGACTAATGACACTAGATGAAACAGTTACTCACTTCAATTACACCTTCCTACAAATGCTAAATGATTTAGCAGCAGTTAGGACAAGAAGGGCCTTACCACTTCACCCTGTCCTTTAACTTCAAATAACAAAGAGTCAATTGCCACATACTTCAACACTCATTTTATCCAATCAGTTATATCACTAACCAATACCCACCACACTTCACCCCTCCAACATCCACCTGTTCTCAAAAGCAACACACTGTCTTTTAGATTTCAGCCCATGCCAACATCTACCATAAAAAAAAAAAAATCTAGGCAAAGTAAAAGCAACACCCTCAGCTGCATATAAACTTCCAACCGGATTCCTCAAAATAGGTGCAGAAACGCTAGCCTTCCCTGTCTCCATTCTGATCAACCAGTCAGTAACTGAAAACTATGCCCCATTCATCTGGAAAAAATCCATTATTATACCCCTTCACATAGGAGGTACTTCAGTGCAGTTAATAAACTATAGACCTGTTGCAATTCTATCACCCCTCTCAAAATCTCTGAGAAAGGAATTCACTCTCAGCTTATGAAACACATAACCAAACACAACCTCCTCTCCAACACCCAGCACAGCTTGAGGACCAACCAGAGTACTACTAGTGCCCTGCTCCACTTCAACAACATAGAAAACCAAAACAGAAATGAGAGCAACCTTGTTGCTTTACTTTTCCTTGGCCTTTCCAACAGGTCCCACCAACAGGTCCTTTCTAAACTTGCAACTCTAGGTCTCACTTACCCCTCCATTTCCTGGTTTTACAGTTATTTATGCAACAGTCAGCAGGGAAATAAATGGGGAAAAAAAACTTTCAGCATGTCAGCCAATCTTTCATGCTGTTCACCAAGTGTCAATACTCAGCTCCTACTATTTAATATTTTCATAAATAAACTTCACAACCACTATAACACTGCTACTCTCGTACAATATGCTGATGCTGACAATTCAGCCCTTCTCTGTTATGCCCCATCCATAACAAAATTGCAGGACATCACTCAAAAATCATTCACTAACATTGATATATGGCTAGAAAAAAAATCTTACTTTCTGTGTAATGCCAAAAAAAGAAAAAAAAAACTCGTGTTATTTACTCCAAAACACCACCTCAGCCAGAAACACACATTTCATATTACCTCAAGTTATAACACAAAAATAGAAACCATAAGCCAAATTAAACTACTCTGAGTCATAACAGATGACTACATCAAATCTGATCACCACATACTTCATTCCATCAAGAAAATTCACCAAAAATTTGGATCCCTCTATAGGGTGAAACATTACCCGACAGATCAGGCAAGGGTTACCTTAGCAGCAACATACCTCCTTCATTCTCTGTTATATGCTTTCTCAATTCTTACAGATATCAGCACTACATATAATGCTAAAGTGGCCTCCTGCTACTACAAAATAGCTAAATTTGCAACCATCTAACCAAGCAACTTTACAAAACACACCAATGCCTTGCATTAAACCAATTAAACTGGCTTGAACTTCAAAGCCAGTTGACATACTCACAGCTACCCTTTGCCCACATCAACCTATTGAACTCTCCAGACAAAGGCCCAGCATTACAAAATACTCTACTGTACTATCTACTCACTAGAAACCTTCACTCTAACAATAAACTTGTACTATGTATCAGTAAGACATTCAACACTGCTGGAGACTTTCTCTACTCTGGAATGAAATCTTCAAACAGTTAAATCAGATAGAAAACTTAAATAGTTATAAAACGTTGCTTAAACAGCACCTCTGCCAAAGATGGTTCTGTTCTTATTGCTCACATGGTTAGCTTCACTCCAGTTGCTTTTCTCAAACTGTTACAGCCACTTTGCTTCCCAATCTTTTTCTACCTTATCGCACCTCCTCACACTGCATTTATTTCCTAAATTCTTACTTTTTCTCCTCCTCTCACACCCCACCACTAACTACAATTCCTTCTCTGTCCATTTATCTTCCTGCTCATTTTCATAATTTTTCTATTCATATTTCTCTTATCAGTTTTTGCAGCTACATTATTACTTGTCTATCTGCAAATTACTACTAACCTCAAAGACTCCCCAGTGTGATATTTTCCTTGCAGCCATTGTGCTATAAATACATTAACTATTATCGTACTTTATTTTTAGATTCAATAGTTAGCCGATATATGTTAATTTAGCTCTTGTGTTTTTGTGTTAAAATATTATGCTCATGAAAGAAATGTTTAAAAGTCATGTAAATAAGCTCATGAAGAGATGTTTCACCTTGCAATAATACATATGCATTGTGTGTAACTTAAATGTGGAGCTTTTCTCCCTGGGCCTCTACTGAAAATGTGTTTTACCCAGTTGGACTTTTCCTAGTCAACAAAGACAAATAGATAATAAATAATAATAAATACATGTAGATATAGATATATATAAATGCAGACTTAAAGAAATAGATCTATAAATAATGCCTAATGGAGTTTCTAATGAGTCTCCATTTTTTAGTGAACTTGTTTCTTTTTTTAACTCATCACATCCGAGTGACGCTTCCAGGTGCATCTGCAGTTAACTCCTACTGATGCCTGTAGGCATCAAATATTACTTATTCATATCTGCCTGTATAGTTCTAAAACCATGCTATATAAAGGTTTTAAAAGATTTCATCTTAATGCTTACATAATGGCAAACTCAACTGCATTAATATTTGACCTCTGTCTAGTGCAGGTAAATAGATACTAACTGTTGTTTTTATGATATTAATTTATATAGACACAATTTGCACATTTTTCTAAATATTTCAACAATCAAGTAAAACAGGCAGAACTAATTAGATGCTTATGAAAGTTCACAGCCAGATGAATAAAATGCTGCTGACAGTATCTGTGTAAGTTTAGTGGTTGCTGAGATATTGTTGTTTGCAAAATATTTCAAAAGTAATGGTTACTGTGTTTACTGTGACTTATAAAATTCAGTTTAAGACAAGGTCCTAAAGCATACCACCATTATAAGAATAGTTTGTGCTGAAGAGTTTGCCATTTATACTTCTTTTATAACCCCTATGGTTCCAGAGATATGAACATTTGTTTGAAATGTGAGGACATAACTTTGATTCTGTAAAAAGACCTAGGCTTCACCCATTGGAAGTTACAGTGCAAACTTCCTGAGCTCCATTGGAGTGAATGAGTTAATAATGCTGGTTTAGAGTTTATCAAATTACTTATTAAAAACAACACCAGCATTATATCCAGCTTGAGTGGCACTCTAGAAGATTTGGATAATTGATTGAAGGAACAATTAAGTATGTGTCTTGAGTTACTGCCGGATTATGACAATGTCCTCGTATCTGTTGACAGGTATGAGACAGTTTTGATACAAAGCAAACTGAAAAGGGTTACTTGCAACCTGGCTGCTTATAAGAACAGTACAGCTTTTCAATTCAGAGATGGAGTTTTCACACAGAAGTATACAAGTGGTCCTTTAAGAGCAAACCAGGAAGTTTCATCTGGAACTTCACCTTGCCATGGATTTCATTCTACTTCTGGTGCTGTTCCAACCATCAAACAGAAAGTGTTGCTGTGGTTATTCATTGTAAATCAAACAATATTGAATGGGTAATTCCAGCAGTCTGAGTATGCCAGAACCTCCATTACTTTAACCCGGTATAAGTTCCAAACACATGGCTGTAGCATGAAAAAACTTTCGGGAAAATCCAAACAAGTTTTATCAGACTCAGAGCAGTGGTCACAGCAGGGAATCTCCTTGTTGATAGACATTCAGGTTGTGAGTTGTGACATGAAAATTTTTAATTTTTCAGACTTTGTCATTAATGATGTCCATAAAAAGTTTTGCAGTTTGGTTTTAATTTTTTACCTAGTCGATGTGTGGATATCACTAAGATTATGCTTGATTTAAAGTATTGTACAAGGAAGTTGAACCTCAGTTATATTATGCATGATGTGAATATTAAGAGAGGTCTTATTAAACCTTCTGCTTTCAACTCCCGTCCTTCTTCACACTATCAAAACATTTGAAGATTTGTGAAAGGAATATCATTGATTGTTTAAAGAAAATGACAGTTAGGCCATTCTATAATTTAAACAAAGATGAATTTAAAGCATTGGTTGAAATTAAGACATTGAATAACTTAAGATTCATGAAGGCAGATTAAGGGGGTGGGGTTGTTATTATGGATGTTGATAAGTACAATTTTAACATCATGAAATTGTTGAATAATGATGAAGAATATGTTGAAGTATCATATTCCGACATTCAGCATAGCTATGTATACATCAACAATTGTTTATATGAATTGCTTGGCAATGGTGATATCACTGCTGAATTATATGATTTTTTAGTGGTTAATTATCCTAGGATCAGTGTCCTCTTTGGAATTCCTAAAGTATATAACAACATCACTGATCCTCCATTTAGATCAATTGTTTGGGCCTCAGGTTGCTGTACATAGGGAATTTCCTTATATTTAGACCATGTGCTTAATCCATATGTTTTGTCCCTCCGATTATATATATATATATATATATATATATATATATATATATACACACATAATTCTTGGGATTGTCTTAGTTCTATTAGAATGTTTAGCAATCAAATTTCCTTTGATTTGGAGTCTTACCTTATGTTGACAGTAAATGTAGTTTCACTGTTCTCTGCTGTCCCACAAAAAGAGGGGATAGATTTTGTTAGATTTTTTTCTCAATAAATATACTCCAGTGGATAACAAATCTATTTTTGTTTACAGCACTTTACTAGAGCTTTTATTAAAGAACAATTTTATTTTTATGTTTGACACCCGATATTTTAAACAACTGAAGGGTATTGCAATGGGGGCCAGGGTTGCCCCAGCCTTTGCCAGCATTGTAGTTGAGTGGTGGGAGTTACAGATTTTACCTACATCTGCTTACTTTTCTCACATTAAATTTTATTGTCGTTTGTTGAGGATTTCTTTTTTTATTGTTAGTAAAGATGGTTTCAATTGTGAAGAGTTTTGGATGATTTGAATAATGGTATCAGTTTTATTTAAATTTACTTTGGGATATTTTAGTCAGAAAGTTTGTTTTTTGAATGTGGGGTTAAGTTGGGATGCAAGTTTGGGTAATTGTAAGAGTCGTATTCATTGTAAGGATACTTTTTTGAATAGTTATGTTCATTTTAAAAGTAAACACCCCAGTAATAGTAAAAAGAATATTCCCCATGGGCAGATGATTCGGGCTTCTTGTATGACTAGTAATGATATTGACTTTGATGTTGAGATCAAGTTTATTACAGAATTGTTCCTGGGTAGAGGGTATTCTCTTGATTTTCTAAATCAAGTTTCTACTGAGGTTTTGACTCTGTGTAGATGATAGTGACTGTCTTTGGTCTATTGTCTTATATTCAAGTTAAACAGACATTGATTTGGTTTTGCAAGAGTAGTGTGCATTTGCACATTTTGCATTTTCATGACACAAGTTGCAATTCTTTATTGTGGTTGCTGTGTGCATATGTAAAGCAGAGTTAAAATATGATAATGAGACCGTTATTTTTATTTTA
The DNA here is from genome assembly GCF_019279795.1 of Protopterus annectens. NCBI lineage: Eukaryota > Metazoa > Chordata > Ceratodontiformes > Protopteridae > Protopterus > Protopterus annectens. The sequence continues at coordinate 1,787,979,166 of NC_056733.1, read as the reverse complement.
TTGCAATCAGACATACTTGATGTACACAGTCAACATTTTTTTGGCTTGGTAAGGGTACTGCCTGTGGATAAAAATGAATGACACTGCTGCCATTAACTCAAAGAGTCACTAATATGACTTTCCAGCAGCAATGCATACTTGTGCAAAGCATGATAGAATACTATGTTTTCCAGTGAAACAAAGTTGAGATTCATTACAATTCATTGTATATAATTGGCCAATAAAGTTAGTTTCTTGTATATGCTGTGATGACATAATTCATTAACTCATTGTTATAGTATTATTCTTACATTACTATATTGTGTTTATTGTTTCCTTTCCTAGATATAATAGTTGTCTTTGCAGAGTTGTTTTTAGCTTGGATAGCTATTTTAATAATTATGGACATATGGACTCAAATTTGACTTTCTTCATTGTTAAAAATAAATGATCATTAAGTAATTAATTAATTAATTAATTAATTAATTAATTACTTAATGTATTTATTTATTTATTTATTTATTGACATTTTTTTACTGGGAAAGTCCACTGGGCTGTGAAAAGTCAATTTTCAGTGGAGGCCCAGGGAGAAAAGCTCCAATGTAGAGAAAACAATATAGCAATATAAAATTCAGGTTTACAGAGTATAACAATATGAACAGAAAAAAAGCAAAGAGACAAACCAGTTGCCATACAAAAAGTGTAACAAGAACAGCAAAACATTTAAGTAATTTTCCTAATTCTATTTTGTTTATCTGCATAAATGTATTTATCTGGAATATTAAAAAACAGAAACATTAAATTTAAAGAACGAAGTTTGTGGGATAGAGAAAGAAAACAAAATCCTGTATCATTACCTAATTATATTACTGTACAAACTTCATTTACATTTTTACCTTTGAGACATTGAATGAAACTGACATTGGGGATAAGCAAGCTCAGACTAACTTAGGCATGCTCACAGTTCTACTGCAAAATTATATTTCTTCCCAGCCTGCCATCGGTGCATGTTGTGCAGTGACAACAGATAGAACGCTAAATAGCGGTAATAATAATTTTGGTGGAATATGATATTCAGTCTAGAGTTTAATGGAATGGACTAAGAAAATCAGGATGGGTGAGTTTAACTCACAATATGTATCTGTTTGTTCCCTGCCATCAGTATTTCCTGGGACAGGTAATGCAGCCACCTGCCAATAGGCACATTTATGAATTATGACAAGCAAAGACAAACCTATAAAATATATTTACTCACTTAGTGATGGCTCAGATGTTAGTTCAACTGAGAAAACCAGAGAGCGACAAAACTAAAGGGAAGAGCACTGCATGGCATCTGCTGTCTTTCTCATTCAGAAAAAATATTTGTTACTGAGCCAGATGCAAATCAAACAGCCTAGTCATCTACAGGTATTTTAGTCATTGGTGACACTATGTTGAAAAAGGCTGTTAACTCATTGGTTAGCCTACATAGACCAAACATCACAGTGTATTACCTTGGAGACTTTAACATGTCTGAAAGTCTAAATTTATTAGACAGTATGTTTCAGAAAAAATGGTCCAGTTATGCAGTTATAGTTTGCACCAATGAAATAACAGTTCCCCTGTATCACACTTATTGGAATGTTGCCAAAATATTAGAACTGTCTACTAAAAACAATGGTGTGGTTTCAAATTATTCTTCCATCTTTCAGTTTGAATGATCAATAATAACAAAAAGGGTCAGAACTTCAACATCTAACTATGTAGTTTAAACTCAAAAAGAAGATTAGAGTTCTTACTTGCTGTCAAGACCTATTTTGTGATCCTATATGTCTGGTTCTGTCAATTTCCATTTAAGTTACAAATGGAAGGGGGGGTCTCTGTATAACAGATTTCTCCAACTGTGCAGATCTTTTTTAATAGTTTAATAATTCATATAGGTATGAAAGGAAATCTAATAATTCTTTGAAAGTTAATTATGCAAATAACTGTAGCCTTATTAAGGTACATGAGTTTCAACTTTTGGCTTCCATCAAATTATACACATTTTTTATTCTTATTGAGGCAGGCCTTGTATTCTCCAGTACTACACCTTCCAGATATTACAAATGGGAAAGCTTAAGTGTTGATACAACTGGAGGGGGTGGTGTCATTTTTGTCCATAATGACTTGTAGGTAAGATGTGCATACTCATGTATGTTACTATAGAATTTGGTTATGACATTGATAATAATGTTGATCTGAATGTTCTTAGAATTGCTTGTAGTTACAGAAGTAAAATCTGGATTACCTAATGAAATGTATCAAACACTTATCTTGCCAGATGAGTGAAAATCCAGTTATAATCATAAATAATTTCAATTATCTATCCACTGGGAAACCAAGATCTTAAGTCATATTTTTTAGATCTAATCACATTGAATGATTTCTCACATATGGTCCATTGTCCTACTGGAAATTCCAAAATTTGAGATGTGCTGTTTATAGTCCTGGGATTACTGTCAGCTGACAAGCATTACCTACATTTGGAAATTCTGTGTATATTCCATCTGATCTTAATAATTTTGGTTTGTGTCAAAATAAACTTCAGTAATGTTTATAAGTACAAACATGTGAGCATAAATAACTTAAAGGTAGAAATTGTGGAAGTTGACCAGTTTGAGATTAATTGAAGTGGTAATGATTAGAATCACTTTGTTAAAATGTGTAGTAATTTTTTAATTGACTGTATATCAAGGAAAGACACCACTACCAACAAACATCCTTCTCTACCATGGTGTATTAACACTTTGAGAAAACTATACTTAAATGGAACAAAAGTCAGATTTAACAATGGTTTCTAGTTGTGGTTGTTATTCTCTTGACACAAATCAGAAATATCACATCTAAATAATAAAGGAAATTGCATCACAATTAAAAAAAAAATCAATGTTATTTAATAAAAATCCTCCAATTTTAAGTAGAATTCAACATTAGTTTCAAAGTATTAACCTATAATATAACTATACCCTCCTTGTATTGTAAACTTCTCTTAATAAAATTCACATTTCTAACATTATATTTAATTAATTAATTAATTAATTAATTAATTAATTTTATTTTATTTTATTTAACATTTGTTGACCGGGATAGTCCGACTGGATATATGTCCATTTTCAGTGGTGGCCTGGGGAGAAAAGCTTCAGATAACACAGATAGAACATAACAGATATGAGTCAAATATATTTACAAAGCCTTCTAGTAGGTACTCACAATATACACAGTGTGTAATAGTATACAAAAACAACAGGTTGCAGCAAGCTATTATGAGCAAGAGATGCGTACAATATTAATTTAAATAAGGCATTGAATACGTAGTGATTAATCAGGGCTAGTACAGGGACAAAGCCAGTGCTCTTTAAAATACTGTTTGAGGCCTTTTTTTGAAGAGACTTAAAGAAGGTTTGAGGATAAGGGTAGATGGAAGTGAATTCCAAATTTTACCAACGACGTTGGCAAATGGAGTCACCGACTGAGTTAATGGCTTTGTGGGTTTGGACCAACAGTTTATTGGATGATCATAGTTGCCTTGAATTACTGTATGGTTTTATGATATTTTTGAGTTTCCGGAGTATTTTCAGAGTGGTACAGAATTTTGTGTGCTACTATAAGCTGATTGAACAGAAGTAGGCTAGGCAGTTCTAGCCACCCGAAAAGACAGAGGTTTTGACAGTGATGTGTCCTATATGTTGAGCCTATGGGAAATCTGGTGATATGGCTGTAACCATGAGAGACCTTACTAAGTCCAGTTTTGCTCAAATTGGAGAGTATGGGAGAGGCATATAGAAGGATAGAGAGTAGGTGTGAGTGGGCAATTGCAGTCCTAGTTAATGGAGTAAGAAAAGGTTTGCTTCTGTATAATGAGCCAAGCTTCTTATTAATGGTTTTTATAGTTTTATTGATATGCAGATCAAATTTGAGATTAATGTCCACTATTACTCCTAAAAGCTTAGTATGGCCATCTGGAAAGCTAGAGGTACTGTTGTTGGATGTTATGGAGAAGAAAGATGGGGTGGCTCTACTGGTGGGGGTAAAGAGGAGCAGTTTAGTATTGTTGGGATTTAACAACAGACGGTGATTAGAGAGCCAATTTTCAACTGTGTTAAATGTGTTTTGTGTTAAGGTTTGCAGGTCTAAAGGGGAGGAGGCCGTACAGATCAGGGTAGAATCATCTGCATATTGAATGCAGGTTACATCAGGGATGGCAGTATGAAGATTGTTGATGAAGATAGAAAAGAGTAGAGGACCTAGAATAGAGTCCTGAGGGACACCAAGGGTGAGGACCTAGAATAGAGTCCTGAGGGACACCAAGGGTGAGGACCTAGAATAGAGCCCTGAGGGACACCAAGGGTGAGGACCTAGAATAGAGCCCTGTGGGACACCAAGGGTGAGGACCTAGAATAGAGCCCTGAGGGACACCAAGGGTGAGGACCTAGAATAGAGCCCTGAGGAACACCAAGGGTGAGAGGTAGAAGGGTGGACAGTTTGTCCTGCCATAATACAGCCTGTTGTCTGCCATTCAGATAGGATAGGAACCACTGAATAGCATGGTTATCTAGGGAGATGGATTTTAGGGAATGGATGAGTAATTTGTGGTTGACCACATAAAAGGCCTTCGACAGGTCTAGAAATAGGGCTGAAGACAGCCTGTTGTTGTTCCTATTTTGGAATATGGTATTTGTAAAAGAAAGGAGGGCAGAGGTGGTGCTGTGATGTGGCCTAAAGCCATGCTGAGAGTTGGCAAGCAGACCGTTCCGAATGAGATAGTCCATATGCTGCTTATGAACGCACTTCTCCATTAATTTGGCTAGTGGTGAGAGAATGGCAATGAGTCTGTAGTTGGACAGTTCTGTTGAACTTCCATCTTTGTGGAGTGGGATAACATGGGATATTTTCCAGACTGAGGCGATAGTTCCATCAGTTAGTGTTCTATTGATTAGGATAGAGATGGGGAATGCTATGATGTCGGCAGCTTTTTGTAGGTACTCTGCAGGAAGGAGGTCAGCAGAAAGGGTGATTGGTTTTAATTTTTTGATAATGGATCAGATAAAAGTGGTAGAGACAGGTTGGAAGTTAAAGGGGGTGGGGGTGAGAAGTGGCTGTGTTAGTGGTATAGAGTTAGAGTGGGTGGAAGTAAGTTGGTTAGCTAAGGACCGAATAATTTCATGAAAAAGTTATTAAAGGCAGTGGCAACAGTTTCTGGGGATTTATGAGTGTAGTTTGATGGGGTTGGGGTAGTAGATTGTCCTGGATGAAGAAGTCGGTTAATACCTGCCCAAAACTTTTGGGAATTGTTTTGTTGTTTAAATTGGAGGTTCTGGTAATAGTTTTTTTTTTGTCTACCAAATGAATCAGAATTATGACATTCATTAAAATGAACTGCCAGGGAACTGTCTAACATTATCCTATATATTTTTAAGATGTTCTTTGATTCTAGTAGTAGGAATCTCTCTCCTAGTTTCACCCAAATAAAATAAGTTACTAGGGCAGTGGATAGAATAAATTATTGTTCATACTGTACAGTTATAATTACTAGCTACAACTACCTATTTATTATTAATCTTATCAAACTCTTTACAAATCAAAGGACAAACTCTACACTCAACACAAGAGACAGCGTCCCTAGTTTATTGCATCATTCGAATAGGTATAACAAAGTAAATGTATGCCAAATACTCTGAAATATTTTTGCCTGTACTATATGGAAATAAGGGTCCATCATATAAGTTGCTTTGCAAAAAAAATATATCTGTAAAATACTCCTATGCTTTTTAATTATTAATATCCTGGGACAGAACATTGGTCTGGATTCCATAAACTTCATGGAATTTGGTCCAATGTGCTGAGTTCCTTGTGAGATTTGTAGCAAGCCAAGTTATATATAAATGTACCCCGGTATACAGAGCATAACTCAGTGCAATGTAGACACAACAAGCAACCTGAGATGCCCGTGCAACTACGATCAAGTATAGCAAAATCGTATTACAATAAAAACTCTATGTGCTTTACCAATGTCTGTGTGTAGAAGATATACAAACACAATGGAACATGTGATTAATACATGGAAAACACTGACTGAAGATAAATTTCTATCAGCAATACTCCTGAAAAGTAACAAATATCCACAATGTTACATATATTGTTGTAAGTCACAGCATGACATATTTGAACACACCCTTTTTTATAGACTCTATCATAATTCACAAAAACGCTAATAAAAAAAATAATCAATTAAGACAAATTGGCAATCACAGCCACATCTCTACTACTGACAGTAGCTAACAATAGGTATGGGACATGTGTGGGGAATACAAGTAATGGACACACCCAAGGAAATAAGGTGATAGCAAAGCTGATGTGAAGTGAAGGTGAAGATGAGGGGCACACAAGTGGGATGATGGGATAGGAAGGTCAATGGAAGAGTCAGAGGGGCATGGGTATTTTTTTTTTGGCAGGAATATGTTCCAATGTTTGATTTTGGAGAATTAAAAGTATGGAAAAGACATGCAGGATTTTGGGAAAAATGTGGATACAAACGTAACGACTATCACAAGACATGATGGGCAAAAGTCAGTTGTTGTTGTTGTTGTTTGTCTTTTGGCTTTTCCCGGTAAGGGGTTGCCACAGCGGAACTCCGGTCCACTAATGATTAGCAGTAGATTTTTAAGAAACGCCAAGGTGCCAGCTCGATGCTCAACCTTCAATGAAGGCATGCCCATTTATACACGCATGTCTTTCGAACGCTACCCAACCACGGGGAGGACATGCAGACGCCACACAGAAGGCAATCCCAAGCCCAGCCGAGAATCAAATGGGACAAAAGTCACTAATATGCATAAAGGATATGTAAGGAACACTGACTATATACATATTGAATGTACAAAATGGGGGAAGGTAAAAATGGATTCATACCAGCAGTGGAGCACCTAGAGAATGCTTTATGTACCAGTGCATAAAGCAGTGCTGAGATATTACAAAATGTGTGATAGTCATACCAAAAGGAGTATGACTTATGGTAGGTGTGTGTCTAAGA